>NC_056750.1:440459523-440564332 GCF_019279795.1 Protopterus annectens | reverse complement strand
CTGTAAAACATGGGACAGATTGATCCATGGTCGTGCTGAAAACAGGGCCTGCTTCCTAGGACAAACAGCAGCAAATATCAATAAAAACAAAAAGCTCTTTAAGAGTCACTTTTTTTCACAAATGCACACAGTAAAAAGCACTTGAAAAGACTATGCAAGCATCACAAAGTAAAAGAAACAATTTCTCCTAAAATGTGTTTTTCAGTTACTTTAAACAACTTTTAAACTGACAACAAAAAAAGAATGCTACCATTTAAAAGTATAGCACAGCCTTGTGATAGCTAGTTAAAACACAAACTCCTATCTTTAAAATATTTTTTTCTGAAAAGGGACAGTATTCAAAATAATCCAGATCAAAATCAGAGATGCAAGCAAGATTTGCTCTGGTGGACATCTCAAAATCCCCAACAATGGTCTCGCCCCTTCTGCCCCAATCAGCCAAAAGCCACGGTGACCACCAACGCCTCCCTGATGGGGTGGGGGGCTATGTCAGGGGAACTCGGTCCAAGGCACCTGGTTGGAGACAGAGGCTCATTTGCATATCAATGTCCTGGAACTGAGGGTGGTGCTATTAGCGTTGCAAGCATTTCACTCGATCCTTCCATCAGGGACTATTGCAATCCAATCAGACAACATGTTAGTAGTCTGGTACATCAACAAGCAAGGGGGGCACCAGATCTTACCCGTTATGTTGAGAGGCCTTGAGAATATGGCAATGGGCGATAGCTTCCAACTGCATTCTAATTGCAACGCACATTACCGGGAGCTCCAATGTGATAGTGGACAAATTGAGCAGGTGCATTCTACAACCTCAGGAGTAGTCCCTCAATCCTGTGATAGCGGCAAAAATTTTCAACTGCTGGGGCCAGCCTTGCTGCGATCTAGTCACCTCCTCAATCAATTACAAGTGCAGCAACTAGTTTGCCCTGATCCCCCCTTGGGGACCGTCACCGAGAGATGCTCTAGTCCATGCTTTGCCCTCGGGTCTGCTTTATGCTTACCCTCCCCTACCCCTCATTTCCCAGTTTTTGAATAAAGCATGGCAGTTGAAGAGCAAATTAATCCTCATTGCTTCATATTGGCCGCGACAAGTTTGGTTCCCCTTCCTCTGGCCTCACCTGCTAGATCGACCATAGATTCTCAATCCAACTCCGATGTTGTACTCCCATCCGCAGGGTCTGCCCCACCCCAGTCTAACAAACCTGAAGCTGACAGCTTGGTTTCTCTACTTCCAATGACTGCCAGACAGAATAACCTCTCCTCCCCGGTGCACAATATTCTTATTGCATCTCATAAATGATCCACCAGGCTAACCTATCTCAGCAAATGGAAAAGATTTACATTATGGGCAGCGAACAAACAATTGGACCACTTGTCAACCACAGTTTTGGTGGTATTAGATTATTTATCAGATCTCTCTCAATCCGGGATATCAGCCTCTACTGCTCGTGTTCATTTAGCTGCCATTTCTAATTTCCATATTGGCTTCCAGGACTCTTTACTCATGTCATACAGACTCTGACTTTTTTTGAAGGGTGTTTTTCACCTAAAACCTCCCTTTACAGAACCAGTACAACCTTGGGACTTGGCTTTGGTTCTGCAAGCCCTAACAGCACCTCCCTTTGAACCTACATCTTCATGTGATTTAAAGTACCTCTCTTGGAAAACCTTGTTTCTGGTTGCTATCCCATCGGCCAGACGTCTGTCAGAACTTCAAGCCTTAAGCATCAAACGTCCCTACCTTATTTTCCATAAGGATAGAGTCTCACTGAGAACAAATTCTTCCTTTTTACCGAAAGTGGTGTCAGAGCAGTCTATCAACCAGTCTATTGACCTAACAGTATTTTTTCCTAATCATTCTAACAAGGGAGAGTATTGCCTGCACTCCATAGATGTTCACAGGCAAATCCATTTTTATTTGGACAGAACAAAATCTACCAGTAACTCAGACCAATTATTTCTGGCTTTTTCTGGACCAAGACTAGGTCATCCTGTTTCTAAAGTTACATTAGCGTCATGGTTAAGAAATTGCATTATCTTCATCTTCAACAAGAACATCACTTTGCCTCACAAAGTGAAAGCCCATTCTACAAGGTCAATGGCAAATTCAGCAGCTTTCCATGCTAGGGCTTCCCTCAATGACATTTGCTTAGCTGTGACTTGGACCTACCCCCATACCTTTATTCTTCATTAAAAATTGGATTTGGCCTCCAGAAGAAGAGCTTCTTTTGGTTCCATGATGCTCAGGAACGTCCTTCCATTAGGGCCGCCCAGGGATACAGGTAGCTGGGGACTCTGGCCCATCAGTAAGGAATGAACAAAGATTAACAACATCAGATAAAGATGTTATTTCTTACTATAATGTTCCATCTGTGTTGATCTTCACTCATTCATTACTCCCCACCCTTAGTCCCTCTCCAGAGGTTCCTGGTGGATTTCATATGATCCTTCTATTCTTGTAGGTCTGTTATGACCAGAGGTAGCCTCTACTTTTCTCTTTCGAGTTGCAAACTTGATCGGAGGTAACAGGGAGCAGAGCATTGTGGGTACAATCTTAGCTCGAAAGTTTTTGGCTGACGCGAGCTTGGTATAAGGCCAGCTCGGTTCCAAGGACGGAACCGATAACCCATCAGTAATGAATGAACGAAGATCAACAACACAGATGGAATGTTATGGTAAGACATAACTTCTTTTTACTTTCTGAATTGTTTGAGATATTAAATGAGACAGTGAGAACATTGAATAGATCCTCTTTGTGGAGGGAAGCAGTTATTTCTATAATCCTAAAAGAAGGCAAGTACGTCTATCTGAGTTCATACAGACCCATGGCAGTATTGAATCAAGACTACAAAATCTAAACTCATCTCCGATTCCCATTGGCTTTGTTGCTCCCTACGTTACTTCATCTAGATCAGTATGACTTTATCACAGGGTGGCAGACCTTTCATAATATAATTAAGATGTTATGGTTGATCCACAGATGGAGAATTCAAACAACCCACTATTGGTGGTCAACCTGGCAGCTCAGAAGGCCTCTAAAAGAGTGGACAGGGTTTTTTTTTTTTAAGTTTTTAAGGCCCTTAGATTTCCAGAGTTTAGTGGAGTTGTAAAAAATATTTGTGAATTTGTCATTGCTCGGGTAATGCTGAATGCTGGATTATCTATTTTTTTTACCTAAAAAGGGAAATCAGACAAGAATGTCTGTCCCCCAATTTGCTCTTCATTTGTTACCACTGACTCTGGTGCTCCAAGGTTAGAGAAATGGTGATTAAGCTTTTCTTAGACGACTGCTGGTTTATTTCAGTAGATCTGAGACAGACCTTCAAAAGTTATTTGATATTTTAGGAGAGGTTTTGTTATTCGTTCTAGTTACAAAATAAATGTGGTGAAGAAACAGGTGTGTCTGACTAACTTTTCACATCTGAAGGCTTTGTGGGTATCGCCTCCCTCATTATGGCATCATAATAAATTTTGTAATACATGATAACTATTTCATACAAATTGTTGCTAAGGATCATACCTCTCAACTGTCCAGATTTTTGCCTCAAATGTTTGGTCTGTTCCACATAACATTTACGGTTTTCTGGCAAATCACTGGGATGATCTAAGGAATGAAATCACTAAATAAAGATAAACATTTGAATTTCAGACTTCATATCCTTAAAAATGCATTTTAACACTAGCCCTGTTATTCTTGTAACCTTTAAGTTTATAAGAGCAATATTTAAAATATGTCCCTATTTTTAGGCCTTTGTTCCCACATTATGTCAGGCTTTGTCCAGATTTCATGGGATAAAAGGTTGAGAGGTATGCTAATGATTTGGTTTGGAAATGGAAAAATCACATTTTAAAATCAGACCAGAGGGTTATAGAAATGTTTATACTCCAGTTGATCTCTTATACCCTGGCAGTGCAGGGGTGCTTTCTACTGCCTTGTACCAGGTCTCTGTTACGGCACAAATGTCTATGTTCTCCATCATCATGGACCGAATAAACAAAAATAAAGGGAATCTCCAATATCTGGATCCCACACAGTTTGGTTTTGTGAAGGGAAGATCATGCCTGCTCAACTTGGTTGACTTATTTCAAGTCAGTCACCAGCACTGTGGATGAAGGCAAGGTGGTTCATACAGCCTACCTTGATCTGGCCAAGACCTTTGATACCATTCCCCACTCAGGAATCATAGAAAAACTCACTAAGCTAGGCATCAACCCCTATATCACTAGGTGGGTTACAAATTGGCTCACAGGTAGAATCAACAGTGTGAAAGTAGCTGACTCCAAGTCAGACTGCCGACCAGTCACGAGTTGAGTCCCACAGGGTTCGGTCTTGGGTCCTCTCCAGTTTGGTATCTACTTCTCTGAAGTCCAGGCCAACAAGAAGGGACTCTGGCTGACAAGCTTCGCAGATTATTGCAAGTTGGGAGCTATTATCAACTCCCCAAGTGATGTTGACATCCTACAGAAAGACCTCACTGAGACCAACATGTCAGAACTATGGCCTTAAACCCAAAACCAAAAAATGTGTCGTCATCCCCTTTGGGAAAAACATGGTTCCCATGAATTACCATATCCACGGTAGTCCACTGAAAGCAGAAGGTGTTATAGGACATCTGGGAACACAGGTTGACACCAACCTCTCCTTTGACCATCACATTGCCACTGTGGTCAGAAAGTCCTTCTATGTGGCACATCTCATTACTAAGGGTTATGCATCCAGGAAGAAAGAGGTCATTGTCGCCCTCTACTCTTCCTTCATTAGGCCAATCATTGAGTACAATGCCCCAATTGGCATATACCTCACTAAACACCTGTAACAACTGGAGAGACTGCAAAAGTACCTCACAAAGAGGATCCTAGGCCTTAAACATTTGCCCTATATGGACAGACTAAAAAACTCCAACTATTCTCTATCTCATGTCGCCTACTTAGAGACGATCTCTGCTTGACTTACAAAGCCATGTCTGACCCAGCTCTGTTAGAAATGCTACATCTAAAGAAATCTCAATACCTCCATACCACACTCACCACTGACCTCAACCTTATTACCACAATCAAGAGAACATGCTGGAGGGACAGGTTCATAACCCAGAGACTGCCCATGCTATGGAATAGACTTCCCACACATGTCAAGCAGAGCACCTCACTGGCCCTCTTCAAGAGAATCTTGATGAGTGGATGGGAATTAGAAAATTCACCCAAGGGATCACTCCAGTGGCTTTACTTGACAGAGGCACTGGGGAATAAGGTCGAGTGGCACGATGTCAGGATAATCCTATGGCTAGGCTTGTAAAGGCTCCAGGGCCATTTGCCTAGTACACACCTATGATACTGTACACCTTTCATATAATACAGTTATCTTCAAGTTCACCGTTATTTTTTTCTCCTGTCAAGAAATTAGTGACTTTTTCTGGGTTGAAGAAACAAATGTGCATGGAGGATGGTATAAATTTACATATATCTAAGGACTGGAGTAGTGTTGTCTGTCCCAGACTTTCATATTTCAATTTTACTGGAAGGCAGCAGAGATGAGAATTTTCTGTTTCTGTCATACCCAAGTGTACATCGGTAGGTAGAAAGAAGGGGATATTCCTTGGGACGTTACTTGGAATAGAGGAGAAATCTGAACTGATAGTCTCAGTGGTAGTAGTGGTTATGAGATTTGCAACCCTGCAGGGTGAGCCTTGGTAGAATTTATTGGTCACTATTTGCAGCAAGTTAGTAGGTTTTAAGGATAAGGTTCACTTTTTGAACTGATCAGCAATTCAAAGGCAAATCATCAAACTGGATAAGCTGCCAGTGGATTTTTCTATTACTCCTTAACTGGACTGCTATTAGAAATATGACTACATTTACTTGCACTAACTGGTCTACAGGAATTTGAGGAAATATCTGAGGGAAGTATGATGGTAAAAAAGGATCAAATAGTACCAGAGATGATTAGTGTTTTCTTCAAGAAAATATCAAAAGCAATTGCAATCGAGACAACTAAGTAGTAGGTTATATAGACAACTGTAAAATCCACAAGAAAAGAGAGTCTGTAGTGTACCAACTTCAAAACATAAAAAACAAAAAAATGATCACTCAAAAAGGCTGCAGACTCCACACAGGACAATAAAGACCCATCCAAGAAGGCGAAAATATACTTTTTATTAAAGTACATTTTCGCCTTCTTGGATGGGTCTTTATTATCCTGTGTGGAGTCTACAGCCTTTTTGAGCAATCTTTTTTTTGTTTTTTGTGTTTTGAAGTTATATAGACACTTAATTCGGATTAGAAATCTGGTTAAGAGACATTTAGAGTATTAAGAAGTACACAACCATTTATAAAGTCAGGGCTGACTGTTGTGTGTTTCTGTAAGCATCAGGTGAATGCTTGAGATACAGGGCCAAGAGGTACATGGCTTTACATTTTTTCCAGGACTGCTCCAGTCATGGTGTTAAGTCCCAGCCCTAAGATCTTGCATCCACACTGTGACCAGGAAGAGTAACTGTCATTCCTCCCATAGGTACATATATTAGTACTAGGCTAACTGCCCTTATGGGCCATTTCAAGCCTAGCCAATTACCCCATGTGAAAATCAAACCCTGCACCTTGTGCCTGTAATGTAAAAGCCTTAACCATTATGCCAACCTCCCACCATGTCACTACTGCATGTTTCAGAGAGAAGTGAATGGGAAAATACAGAGTGACTTTGCTATATATAATTATGCTGCTTACCAAGAAAGTGATCGGTAGGAAATGGAAATCTAGAGATCCTCCTCTACTAGTCAATTTGTCTACTTGATTTTTTTCCACTAAACACAAATTTGCTGATATTTTACATACATATTTTCATCATAAATTCCTTACCTTCAGTAACAGATTCACTCATCAATCCAACTTTTACTTTCTTTTGCCTTCCCATCTAAACCTTTTAGAGTCATTCACCTCATATGTTCTCCCCTTCTTGCACTTACAAACTGGTCCCAAACAGACCACTTCACTGCATGAAATGTGCTTTCATTTTCTTTTAAGAATTCAACCGTAGGCTGTCCTATTTCCTTTATAATATTTAACACCTCTTCAAGGACTGATTTTATATTTGTTTTCCATCATTTTTTAACTTCTTTTGGGGCATCAATAAAGTTAATATGGCCTTACTGTAGCTACTACCACAGTTTCAGCTCAATCTCTTTAGTTACTGCAATTGGTTCACCAAGCAACTATGTCAGAGCCTTTGGTATAGCCCTTTAAAGTCTGCCCATTCCAAACATTCCTAATTTTTTCCCCCAATTTCCTCTTCTATCATCTAAATATTTCCAATCTTTACTCTCTTCACAGGGGAATATCCTTTGAATTCTTCTTGGGGTGTTTAAATATCTATGCAAGCACTTCCATACAAATTCTCTAACTCTGCTACATTGTATTGCATAATTAGGTGCCTACAAATCTCAAGCCATTGCTTTTTGTCAAAAATTATTGAATTAACAGTTGTGACATATGCAAATTCACACAAAAGTAAAAAACCGTTTTCACAATTTCACATTTACAAATATTATATATCATATGTTCTTTTATACCATATAATCAAGCCAACATTCCATACATTGTACAATCCTTGCCTTTTCTTAAAATTCATTCCTCCTCCAAAACATTTTTCTGTATGAAAAACTAGTAAAAGCACTACCACAAAGAACTGGCTCACACACTAGTCATTGGATTTTGTACTTCAGACACAATGAGTAGAGAAAGACACAGAAACGGCTGCTATATCCAGTTTAAAAACTTTTACTTCAGTGCACAAACTGTAACACAAGCGCTTTCACCAAATAGGCATCATCAGGTGTATCAAAAAGCACTAACAAGTACACACCCTTTATGCAAACTGAAAATAACATGACATACATTTAAACTAAAAGAGATATAGTACATTTAAAAACACATAATTAACATTTTAAAAACACAAAATTAATATATTTATAAAAACAATGAAATAAGCAAGCTGTACCATCTTACTTATAATATTATATTGTTAAAACTCTCTTTAGGGGTCTCAGCTTTAATTTAGGTTTTAAAGGAACAGACTCATTTAGTCCATGCCCTGCATCCCCCCTCAACCTTACAATCCAAGTGGATTCCAGATCTTCAGTTCTATTATGTATATCCCCTTGTCTCACAAAAACTGAAAAATGTGAGTATGTACTCTTCCAACAATGTCATTTTTTTCTATGTAATTTGCAACTAGATACAACTCTTTTCTAAAGGTCCCACTTCTTGTTCTTTTATCTCTTTCATAATATTGACTACCTAATGTACGGTTGGTTAAGACTTTAATTTCCATTTTCTAGTAATTGCTTTTTTGGCAGCCATCAGAATTAAACTTAATAAGGCCTTACTATGTCTAGGCAATTCCGGTTCTGTATCCCAGGTCAAAAAATTATTTCCTTAGTTACACTAATTTGCTTACTCAATATTCCTGACAAAGTACTCTGCAGGGAATTTTTACAGTCTGCCAACTAATTACACTTCAAAAATGTACATTCCCAGGTACCTTTTTCATCCGTATCAGACCTCCAGCATTTGCTGTCTACCTCAGGAAAAATGATTTGGAGTTTGCTTGGGGTATAAAAGCACCTATGCAAACGCTTCTAATTAAAAATCCTAAATCTTCTAGACTTTGTTGCATATTTGGGAGTCATACATATGTCGTCCCATTGTTTCTTTGTGAATCATGAATCTAATCCTTCTTCCCAATCTTTTCTGACCTCCTCTGATTGATTCCCATAGTTATCATGCAATAGTTTACATGCCCTACTAATTAACCCATTTTTAACAGATTCAGCTGAAAACACAACCACTACAGGACCTTAACTTATGATTCCCCTAACCCTTTGCCTACAATCTGATATCAATTCCTGAAAGGGAAGGCAGCCTGTAGATTGCAGTCCAAGTCTTTTTGGCCTCTACCCATTCTGTTACCTTGCCCTCTTTAATTATTTGTTCCCAATACCTTGGTTCTTTCCCACCTTCCTCTACTAAATTCCAACCCCTCTTGACAGTTTTCTGTACCCCTTCATTGCAATCATCCCTACTGGCAGAATCTCCTTTCTCCATTCCTATGTTGCTACTTTATGAATATAATATTCTGTATGACTGTTATTCTCCTTATAGATCTGCAACAAAAATCCCACTCTCTCCATATTTCTTGAATTCCCCTTGCTTAGTCATCAATCATCATCTCTTTTCACTTTGAAATGTAGCTTTATGCTTGTGTTATGCATAATAGCCTTAACTGTGTAGCTCTAAAATACTCCTTCAAATAATGTAATCCTAAACTATCTTGTTCTATTGGAAGGATCAACTTATCCCACTTGATGCTTGCCCTCTTCCTCTCCAAGATAAAATCCTTAAACTGTTTATTAATTACTATCCACAACTTCTCTTTCGGTTGATGAAAGTATGTCTGACCTGTGTAAAAAAAACTAAAGCAACAAAAACATTTTAACTGCTTGTATCTTGCTATCCATATCCATTAAGCACAGCTTCTAGTTTCTCAATTTTTACATTATCTTTTTAGTCTCTCCCCATATATCCTTAGCTGCCATAGCAGAATATTTTTAACACAACCTTCTAAATACTTGATTTTATCATGTCATATAAATATGGGTATTTCTGAACCAATTCATGTATAGGTATATATAGCCTTTATCTTAACTTCATTAATTTTATATCCGGAAAAAAACTGGAACTGTCTTAGAATGTTCCACAACACTGGCAAGTAATTTTCTGGTTTTATCAGGTACAAAATAATGTTGCCTACAAATACGGCCAACTTTTCCTGATTACCATAACAATTATATCCTTGAATTTCTGAACCCCTTATTTTCTTTGCCAGCTGTACTAAATATAATGTAAACAAAGGAGAAAGAGGACACCCCTGCCTAGTTTTTCTATTCAGACACAATTTATCAAACAGGAATCCTCCCACTTTGATTTCTGCATCTGATCCCGCATATATCCTCCTAATTAACCTTATTATTGTGTCACAGAATACAGGGCAGCCACGGTGGTGCAGCAGTTAGCGTTGCCATTTCACAGCAAGAGGTTCTCCGGTTCGATTCTTGGTTAGGGTGCCTTATGTGCGGAGTCTGCATGTCTTCCCTGTGGTCACGTGGGTTTCCTCCGGGTGCTCCAGTTTCCTCCCACATCCCAAAGACATGCAGTAGGTGAATTGGACACACTAAATTGGCCCTAGGTGTGAGTGTGTGTGTGCCTTCTGTGGAAGGTTGGGTGCCGGGCTGAAAACTCAACACCGTAAAACTACACTGCCAATCATGAGCGGACAGATGATCCGCTGTGGCGACCACTAACCGGGAAAAACCGAAAGAAGAAGAAGAAGACTGTGTCACAGAATACAAATGTTTCCATTACCCTACTCGTATAATCCCACCTTACTCTGTCGAATGATTTCTCTACATCAAGACCCACCAACAACAGAGGTATTTGTCTTGCACTCTGCTTACCTCTAGATCATCACCGTTCTTATTCATTTTGTCAAATGTCTGTATCCGCTCCACAAAACCACACTAATCCACATCTATCAATTTTGGCAACACTTTTGACATTCTTTTAGATAAACACTGTATAATCATGGTTTTAAAATTGAAATGGGCCTATATGAAGCAGGATCTGATGGGTCTTTGCCATCTTTAGGTATTACAGTCACACAGCTTTTTTCTAGGATGTGCTTCTCCTCCTTTTAAAATACTGTTAAACACAACCTTCCAGATCTTTTATCACTTTCTTCTCTCCATGCTTTTTACTTCCACTAAAATATCATCTATTCCTGGAGACTCTGATTCAGACTGGTTATACATCACTAATGTTATCTCATTTCCTCCTGTCTTAACTGTTAATTGTTGCTCCTAATCTACCTCTAACCTTGGCATATTTAAGTCTTGCATAAATATTTACATTTGTGCTTTTTCCTGAGTTTCCCATTTCTCTGCTTTATAAAAGTTTTCACAGAATTTCCTAAATATCCCTTAATACCTCTACAGGATCTACAGTTATTTTTCTTGTTATAGGTCTGTCACCAACCCTTTCTATTTTCTGTTACCCAAGTTGTTATGCTAAAAGCTTTTATGCTTTAAAAGATATTATCAAGCAGTTGCAATCTTTCTAAACTTATGCATATTATCCATGTACTCTCTCTTCTCTTTTGCACGCTGCAATTGAGTCTCTTATTCTGTGAGACTTCCCTTATTCTGTAATACTTTTTAACATTTGTTAGCCCCGCTAAATAATTATTATTACTAATAAAACCATACTTCTTTTTCTTCTATTTCTAACTTATTTTTAAATTTTATTTTTATTTCATCTCACTCACTAGCTAAAACTTCTGGAGTACTTTCTATCTTCCCTAATAACTCCCAAATAATTTCTACCGCCACCAATGTCTAGTTTTTACTTCATTACCCTGATTACCATCTTCGTTATTATTGTTGCATGATCTGAAATAGTCACTGGATGTGTCAAAGCCCTCAATTTAATGCACAAGTTCCCTTGAAATATAATTTCTATCTAGTCTAGCCCAGTATCTGTACCTTAGTGAATATGTAAATTGTCTCAGTTCCTACTACTAAATTCACATTTCCCATACCAAATCTTTCCATACATTTCTTCAGAAATCTACCCTCTTTTATATTTTCCCCTCTATTCCCCCCCGACACATCCTCAATGCTGCAAATTAAATTCATGTCCCCACCTATAAGTTATATTCCCTGCTGAAAGCTTATTATTTCTTTCAAAAATTTCCTAAGCTCCATAATAACAGTTTTAGGTGGAATATAAATATATGGGCCAAATGGAAAATGCACCAAACAAGCCTGTATATGAACTCCGTTTATTGCAGTAAACACACACCAAGATTAAGCGCTTTCGTCTTTCACATAGAAGACTTCATCAGAATAAAGCACACTAATTCAAGAACCATTTTTATACCAGTACGTTACATAATAGATAAAATTGAGTCAATGGTATTGTCAAAAAAAAAGTCACATGTAAAATGGTCACACGAGCAATATTAAATACACAGGATGTTAATATTCAAGCCAACTTAGCTTTTTACAAATAAAACACTGTTGTATATTAAATATATTGAGCATATGTTTAAAAATGCGGGCACAGTACTGCATGTAAAAATGTTAAAATACATTTAGAGAGTTTTCTTTCAGGGCTGGAAGCATCGTCAATGAATCATTTATACGTGGTGGAAAATTAGCTGCTAATCTGAGTTGCCAAACCAGCTTTTTACTTAATAAATTCTTCCAGTCACCCCCCTCAAATCTATGTCCACAGTATCCAAAATACCAAATTTAAAACCTTTAAAATTAGAACAACTGAGGGAATGCCTATATAATACACTTGTATCTTTCTTGCTTTTAACATCATATAAGTGGTAAAGACTTAGAAGATTTAAACACCAATATTGTGAATGACTTGCTGTTTTCACAGTATCAAGATTTTTATGAAAAAATATTAACAGGGTAGAAAGGAAATGTAATGCACTGTTTTTAAAGAAAAAAAAGAAATCTAGAGAGGGATGTTAAACATTATCAAACTAAATCTGCTTACCCTACTAGTAGGTAGCTACTAGGCAGGTTACTAGTAGGTTAACTGTGGATAAATTTGTTCATGGCTCTGATGTGCACAGTAATTCTGCTGGTAATGACAAGGAAATGGCTGATATGTATAATGATGATGATGATGATAAGTACAATGACTATGCTGAAGTGTACAATGAAATGGATGAAGGTGGTTCACAGGATTTCCAGCAACTAAGACGCTCAAAGGATAGCAAACAGAAATCAGGAGAGGAAATACACATACAGTCATGCAGTGCAAATTCGAAAGGGACATCCCAACCGGGGGAGGGGGATGAACAGATATTAATTGTTGGAACTGAACGTACTGTGCACAATTTTCAAGGCTTTAAGATTTATAATTACACAGACAGGGCTATATGATTTTTTTTTCACTTTTTTCTAAAGGATTTAAATTTGTTCCCTCCAAAATACCGGATGTTGCTGACTGACTGTTAGATGTTCAGATGTACACTAGGAAGCTCAATTTCCGTCTCCTTTTTCCCCCCAAAATCAAGTGGGGCCTACAAATGAGGCAAGTGCACACAAAAATATTCTGAAGAAAAGTAGTGTTCAATCCACCACTCCATCCCCTCCTTAATGTTTTTGAAAAGGCAGTGAAAGAAGACATGTATGAATTATGGGCTCATAATAGGAAATTTTATGCCAGCTTAAGTTGTGATGAAAGAATTCTCATGAATCAACTGAGGGGGGACAAGGGACTGCGTATCATGACCCCTGACAAAGGAGGTGGTATAGTAACATTCCACTCAGAGGATTATTCCAATATTATGCAGAATATTTTATTTAACGAAGAGAATCATGCACAGGTTTCTAAGAACCAAATAAATATTGCATATCAAAGTATTGATAGTTATTTAGAAGAATATGTCCTGGACAAATGTATTACTAATGACCTCCTTAATTTTCTTACTAATTCCTATCCTAAAGTGGCATATTATATATTCGGCATCCCAAAAATACACAAAAGCATCACTGAACCAACTTTCAGATCCACTGTTGCTGCCAGTAGCTCCAAAACACATACTCTGTCACTATTTGTAGATACAATAACTTAGCACGTAGTGGAGACAGTAGTACATCTAGTTAAGGATTCCTAGGATTTTCTAGGACAGCTTAAACAAAATCTATGGGCAGCTGATTTGGTATTTTTAACCACTGATGTGAAATATCTTTTTTCCTGTATTCCTAAGCGAGGACTAGAATTCTTTGAAGGGACACTCTTTACATGTTCCACCTTGAATCACGATAAAGTAAACCTGGTGTGTGAAATGATGGCACTTATCAAAGAGAATCATTTTTTATTTTTGAGGGCCAATATTTCCAACAAACAAGAGGAGTTGCCATGGGGGCTGCCTGTACCCCTATGTATGCAAATATAGTACTATTAGGCTGGGAATTTAGATAGGTTTTCCACAAAGAATTTTGGAACATCCAGTTATATTGCAGGTTTTTGCATGACATCTTTATTTTGTGGAAGGGAAAAGTGGAAGATATCCCTGGTCTTATTAACCACCTGGAGAACACTACCTCATTTTTGGAATTTACTTATAATAACAGCACTAGAGGTATACATTTCTTGGACACGGTAATTTCCTATACACCTACAGGTTTCAAATCTAATACATTTCATAAGAGTACTTTTTGTAGTTCTTACCTTCATTATACGAGCAACCATCCACTTTCACAGAAAAAGAGCTTAGTCAAAGGACAGGCTATAAGAATTGCACGCATGACTTCAGAATTGAGTGATGTGAGGCAGGAATTTTTCGTATTAAGAGATCTGTTTTTAGAAAGCCCAAACAGATGGTGGAACAAATTATTGAGGAGGTTTACACAGGATGGGGAAAAAAATATAAGCCCCTATTAGGAAACCACCCATTAACTAATACAGCCCTCACAGATCCTGGTGAAACGAAGATTTATGAGCATGCATGTATAGTGCAATACAGTCCTACATCATATGAAGTGAAAAACAGATTAAAAAAGAACTGGAGTATATTTAGGGTAAATAATGATGTGTTAACTGCAGTGGGAGGATAAACCAGTTTTTATCAGGTGGGCATGAATATTAAACTTCTTATGGAAAACAAGTTGAATTTACAGATAAAAGGTGGTTATGGTACAACACCTTGTGGGAGGTGCTCCCAATGTACTAATATTTTCAAAGCACCTCAAACCCACCTAGCTAATAAGATGGCATCTAAGGTTATATTCAAGAAAGGAAATTGTTTTACCACCAGAGTGGTGTACCTTGCTCTATGTGATACGTGCAATGGATTCTATGTTGGGAAAACAGACAGGGCATTGAAAAGTAGAATCTATGAGCATGTATATGACGTTAAAACAAGAAGGATACAAGTGCATTAAATAGACATTTCCTCACTTCTTCTAATTTTAAAGGTTTTAAATTTGGAATTTTGGATACAGTGGACATAGATTTGAGGGGGAGTGGACATAGATTTGAGGGAGAGTGGTGACTGGAAGAATTTAAGTAAAAAAGAGCTGGTTTGGCAACTAAGACTACCAGCTAATTTTCCACCAGGTATAAATGATTCCTTGACAATACTTTCAGCCCTGAAAGAATAATCTATGAAACTTTAAGTACTTAAATATTTTTACATGCATTACTGTGCCTGCATTTTTAAACATATGCTGAAGGTATTTAATATATAACAGTGCTTTATTTGTAAAACGCTAAGTTGGTTTGACTGTTAACAAACTGTGTATTTAATATTGCTACTGTGACTTTTTTGACAATACCATTGGTTCAATTTTATCTATTACGTAACATGTACTGGTACAAAATTGGTTCTTGAATTAGTGTGCTTTATCCTGATGAAGTCTTCTGTGTGAAAGATGAAAGCGTTTAATCTTGGTGTGTTTTTATTGCAATAAATGGAGTTTGTATACAAGCCTGTTTGATGCATTTTCCATTTGGTTCCTGGTCTTCTGTTAATCGCACTGCACCAGATATTTGGAATATAAATACATGCCAGCATAAACCTCAACCCTTGCCAGCAGCCCTTTACTACCAGAAATCTACCATCATCATATTTCTTCTCCTCCTCTATCAGTACTGGAGCTCCTCTAGCAATTACTTTAAGTACTCCTCTTTCTCGTTTGTCCCTGATATTCTATTGAATACCTATCCTGAAATCCATTCTTCATCAGCTTCACTTATTCAGTACTTTTCAAATGCGTCTCTGGAGAACTGCTGTTTGCACTCTACATTTCTTAATATAATTAGAAATGCTTTCCATCTATCTATACCTTTTTGACCATTCACATTCCAAAATAATATGGTGAATGTTACCATTATGATAAGTCATTATTCCCACCTATTACATACGACAACTTTTTTAAATGATTTCCATTTTTAAGATACATGCACCCACTAATGTTTGGCTGGTTTATTCTTTATGCAGTTTTTCTTTTCTCAATTTAAACCTATGCCCTATTTTACAAGACTTTTTGTTTTAATTAAAAACCCCAAAGAAAAAAGAACCCCCCCAATAATCTGATAACTTAATACATAATAACTATGCATGTCTTCAAATGATGAAGTTTAACTCTCCTAACAGAAACAATTGCTCCAAACTGACAGAAAAACACAGGCCTTACCTAACTGAAAGCTGAGGTTATCCATGCCAAGATGCATGTTATTACCTATGTTCCTACTGGGTCTATATTACAGCCACGAAAGTCCTAGTCAGTAAATACGGAAAAATTGACACATATTGCCCAAACCGATAACACACCGAACGCCCTAAACCGCGAAATTCAAAATCTCAAACCATCATAGCTGTCCAAACCCAATGCGCGCTACATACTACCTACCCAAACAAAATAAACAAACCACATACATACACTAACTGAAACTCTACTTCTAATCCTACACTAAACCTTACATACATTACTATCTATTCACTTACCTTAACCCACACCCTAACCCTAAGGTCCGTAACTATCGCACACTTACCTTACGGAGCTATACCGCAGAAGGGCCAACCATGATGATGCGACATTTCAGATTTCGCACTTCAGGGCGATCAGTGTTTTTGCGGTTCGATGTACACGTGTTGACGTTTCCATGTTCTGGTAAGTGGACCTTCGCGATTTCAATAGGGAACCGTTCCTACTTATATTAATTGGTGCTTTTATCTTTATTCTCTTCCCAGACATGAAAAATAATTTGCATTTCAGAAAGTATTTTCTTTTAGCCTTGAAGAAACCAGTGCTTTGTCTTTCTCTAATTATCCTATAATCAGCTTGTCTGTATTGAAACTTAAGAAAAATGTAGCCCTCAGAAGCAGACTTCTAAAGACAAGCTGAACCATTTACTGCTAAAAGAAAACTTTTCATTACATTCCATGCTCTCCTATTTACTTGTTTCCACTTAAAATGCATGCAAAAGTAAGAGAAAACATACAACCTCTATATATATTAGGATCTGTGAGTGACGTTAAAGACATGCAGGAAGGTGCGAGCATGAATGGACGTGCCTTCTTTGAAGGTTGGGTGTCGGGCTGGCAACTCGGTACCATAAAAATCTGCTGCCAATCTTGTGTAGACTGGAGTTCCGCTGTGGCGACCCCTAAAAAGGAAAAGCTGAAAGTCTTTTGTGTACTTCTGCACTCCATCCCCCACCTCAACAACCCAAGATTACAGACTATTAACTTAAACATGCTTTTATCTAGCCTTTTTCCTCTTTTTTGCACTGTAATGCCTACATTTCTTAATACCAAAAATGAACAAAAAAAAAAAGCATCTGTTCATTTTAGGTTCATAGGTTCATAGATTAGTATTAAGCTAACTGCCCTTGCAAGCCATTTTAAGCTTAGCCAATTATCCCTTGTGAGACTCAAACCCTGCACCTTGTGTTTGTAAGGCAAACACCTTAACCATTAAGCCACCCTCCCAACCCATTTAGTATCTTTGACAATATAATAACCAAAAATGATTATAGAAATGCAATTTATATCATGAAACATTTTAAAGAAAAAGTTAACAGAAATTGTATTACTTGTGGTCACCTTTTTCCTTCCTATTTCATTCACCTCAATGTCCTTTCAAACATTAATGACATAGGTTCATAAGTAGGTACTAATCTATTGGCCCTCGGGACTATCTATGCCTAGCCAAAAAAGATCCCTGGCTTTCGCCACCCAAGAAAGTTATTTTCTTGTGCCCCTGTCTAGCAGAGCCACAGAAGTGATCCCTGGGGTGAATTTCCTATTTCCCATCCAATTGTTAAGATTTTTCTTAAAGAGGGCTAATGAGGAGCTTTGCTTGACATGAATGGGTAGACTGTTCCAGAGCCATGGGAAGTGTCTGGGACAGGAATGTGTCCCTCCAGCATGTTCTGTTTATTGTGGTGGCAAGGTTTAGGTCCCTGGAGAGTGTGGCTCAGAGGGATTGGGGTTTCTTTAAGTGTAGCATGTCCAACAGATCTGGGTTTGACATGGCTTTGTATGTTAGGCAGAGGACGCCTCTGAGTAGATGATAAGCGATGAAGTAGAGCTGGAGTTTTTTTGAGACAGTCTGCATATGGCATCTGTTTGAGGCCGGTAATCCTCTTAATGAGGTATTTCTGTGGCCTTTCTAGTTGTTGTAGATGTCTTGCGAGGTATATGCCAAATAGGGTGTTGTACTCTATAATGGGTCTGATGATGGATGAGTAGAGAGGAACAACGACTTCTTTTTTCTGGAGGTGATCCCCTTTATGATGAGGTGTGCCATGTAGAAGGATTTCCTGACTACTGTGATGATGTGATTATCAAAGGAGAGACTACTGTCCACCTGTGTCCCAAGGTCTCTTATCACACTTTTGGTGTTCAGTAGGCTACCGCCTATGTGGTAGTTCATGGGTACAGTGTTTTTCCCAAAGGGGATGACAATGTACTTTTTGCCCTTGAGCTTGAGGCCAGGACTTTGACACCAAGCATCAGTCTCAGTGAGGCCCCTTTGTAGAATGTCGACATCATTAGGCGATTCTATTATGGGCACCTAGTTTGCAGTAGTCTGCGAACTTCATTAGCCAAAGACCTGCTGTATTAGCCTGGACTTCTGAGAAGTAGATGCCAAACAGGAGAGGACCCAGGACTAACCCCTGTGGTATTCCACTTGTTATTGGTCTGAATTTGGATTTGGAGTCAGCTACTTTCACTGCTGGGTTCTTTCAGTAAGCCAGTTGGCCACCCATCTTGTGACACAGGGATTTATGCCGGGTCTAGTGAGTTTATCCATAATTCCAGAGTGGGGGATGGTGTTGAAAGCCTTAGCACAGTCAAGATAGGCTGTGTGCACCATCTTACCCTTGTCCACAGCTCTGGTGACTGCGTCAAAGAAGTCAATCAGGTTTAGGAGACATGACCTACCTTTTACAAACTCAAACTGAGTGTGGTCCAGAGTTTAGAGGTTACCTATGTCCTTGGTTAAGCTCTAAGATGATACATTCCATGGCCTTGCAGACCTGGCTCATCACACTAATTCGGCAGTAGATCCCAGGGTCAGTGGTGGCATCCCCTTTGTGGAGTGGGATAACCATTGCTGTGCACCATTCAGTAGGCACAAAGCCTGAAATGAGGTTATGATTGAACATGATACTTAGGTGGGGTGCCAGTTCATGTTGTAGTTCGTGCAGAACACAGCCTGGGATGTTGTCAGGTCCCATGGATGTTGTGTTCTTGGCTTTGGAAAATGCGGTCTTTGCTTGTGCGGCTGGGATTACAGGGGCTTTGCATTCTTCAGGTACAGTGATGGACCCTTTGGGGGGGGGGGTGAAGTTTGCACTGAACCTATCTGCCAGGATGTTGGCAATATCAGTTGATTCTGTATATCTAGTGCAATTGTACTGTAGCTCAGGACAGATCTGCGTGTTGCCACTGAGATTCTTGATATAGCTGTAGAATGCTTTGTGGTTGTCTTTAGAATCTGTGGTGATTTTATTTTTGTAACTAGCTTTGGAGAATTTTATGAGGGATCTCAGCTTCTTACTGAGGCTGACCAGGGAGTTAAATACCTTTCAGTTCCCCAACAAGTTTAACCAAGCCAAAGCCAACAAGATTAACAAATGCAACAAAAGTCAATTCTTTCCACATTTTGGTTTGCAGTCATATTTTAAAAATGTGACTTATGTTTTGTAATCTCATATTTATTGAATAATTTCCATGTTGCTGGTCTTCCTGTTCATCTCCATCTCCCAACACCAGACTCTGGTTCAATTCCAAGATATCTCAGAGTCTTTTAGTTAACTCCTGTGCTTTTCTCTGTCACTCAAGTGTCTTCCTTGGAAAAGAAAAAGGCTTCACTGGCAAAAGTCAATCTATGTTCTTTATTATCAGAAGAATGAAGAGAACAGAGTAACTTTCTGCTTGATGGCTTTTATATATCCTCCTTAGACTGTTCTGTATCAAAAATTGACTTGATCTTCCAGGAAAAAAATATTCTGAAGATAGCTGGATACAGTAGCTTGAATCTCACACCCATCATTCAACATTCCCTGATTGCTAGGATGAATGTATTTCTCTTCCGCCTGGTGTACAGTGAATAATCATTTCCAACAAATATTATACTGCCTCCAACTTTTAATACCTTGCTCTTTTGCCGCAGTGTTGTCAGGCTCAACTCTCTCTGCTGGTATAATTGCATCTTTACTAATACAGGTCTTGGCTGCTTCCTCATGGTCAAGGTTGGAGCATGCAGACAATGTGCGCTTTCAATTAAAAGATCCTGCTGGAAATTCCAGTCAGATTGCTTATTTGTGTCTTCATAAAATGAATGCAGTATGCTCCTAGTTTCTCTGGTACAGCAAAAAATCTCAGATTTTCCCTACATGCTCTATTCTCTAATTCTACCATTTTTTGAAACATCTCTTCTTGAGCAGGCTCATACTTATCCAGCCTTTTCCTCACTTTCACATCTGACTTTTGCAGTTTTATCAGCTCATCTGATTATCTATTTAAAGGTTCTTCCATTTTTCCAGCCTTTTTGTTTTGAGTTGATATACTCCTTCGGTGTTTCATGTATTTTAATTAGCACTGAGCACAGTTGACTTTTTTTTTCTCTAGACTACTGGAAGCCATGTCTTACGCCAAAGCTGGAATTTAAGCTGTTTTTTTTTTTTTTGCTGAATGGCTGTCAGATTCTTTATAGTCTGTGTTTTCTCTTCACCTTTTCTAGTTGATTTTCTTTCGGGATCTCTTAGTTTCTTCTTTGCTGCATCCAGGTGCTGTACTTACTAGCAAGTAACTGAATTTACTAAAAATGACAGAGGTCCTAGCCCTTATCTTTCATTTTCTGCTTTCACATTGGGAGAACTGAAGTTAAGCTGATGATCCGTGTACAGCCATCTTGGAAAGCAAGCTTCCTTTAGCCATTGGGTCTTTTGTCCTATGTATCTTTTTCCCAGCAAAGTTCTTAGAATTGCTACAATTTTCATGTAGAACTGTCTATATCCTTCAGATTATTCCTCTTATTTGAAGCCTCTTCTGTTCTTGATTCTATCAGGAATTTCACTAATGATGTTTTTTTCTATCAGCTGCTTCTCTCTATCTATATTCAAACAAATAACCAACCAGTATTGGTGAAAACCAAGCAAAATAAAAGAAAAACACCCGAGGAGATGCCTCAATAGCAAGATTTATTGTATAAGCAATTTTGTAGCTAAAGTGTGTCAGGACTTCTTCAAAACTACACAAAATTACTCCCTTCTACATCCATCAAATATAACCACGATACTCCTAATCCAAACAAGTGAAGTATTTGTAACTAATTACTAAATTCAACCTATAGTAAATATCAGTAAAACTACAAAATTAGTTTATATAAAAAAAATCTCAAAATTCAGTAACTATATCACATATCGTACTGTTAAATGACAAGCATCCAGATTTCTTTACCAAATACTTTAGTAGTAAAATCAATTTATAATGAATTCTTGTCGACGGTATATAAATATTGAGTAAAAATGTTTGTTTAGAAGTTAAAATATACATATAATAGAAAATATTTGGCTGTAAACCTACAGTGTGAAAGACCATACTGTGAATGTATTATTACATAAAAGTATGCTCATAACATCATTTTAATATCCATACTTCACAAAAATTTGTTGCTAATCCATAAAAAAGCTCAAATCAAATCCTTATAGCTCTAAGATGTAAAAGCCCATTCAGACTAACTCCTTCACTTAATCTGGGGAGAGGGGGGGCTTTCAATTTCACCTGCCAAAATAGTTCACTACACTGGATTCTAGATTTGATTTATACAATAAATCTTATTCTTGAGACATCTTGCCAGTTTTTTTTTCTTTTACCTTAATCTATATTCCATTATTAGACCCTCATATAAGATTGTATCTCTGCCCTGCACTTCAAACATTTGCGCTTCTTTTATCTTCCCCGCAATTTTTCTTCTTCCAGTGCTTGAGTTCCTTAATTAATCTCCTCCAGTTAAAAAATGCAGCTATCTCATATCTTCTAGCTAATACCCCTTGGATAATATCCCTATTGATAAAATCTCTGTCCTCTATTTTTTTAACTACCTTAATTCTCAGAAAGTTTTCAGGTGTTTTATAAATATAAAACTCAGTGAAATTATTCTCATTCTATACAATAACATGCATCTAGAAGGATAATAATTCTTTGTTCTTTAGACTTTCTCTTTTCACATCATCCACTTCTTCCATTTAGACCTATGACTAAGCAATATAGATAAAACTCATCTGTGAAGATCTTAATTATCCTTTCAACGTGGATAATCCCAAGCCACCTTGTTCCATGTGGAAAATTAACTTACACCATTTGATTCTTTATCTCCTAACTTCCCATATAAAATCATTACTTCTTTCTTAACTGTCACTCACCACTTCTTTTCAAGTTGATAAATTTGATCTGATCAACGCATACAACTAACCAAAACATTTCCACTGTCTTACTATCTAGACCCACAATAAAACCCTTCTAGTATCTTAATTATCTTGGGTCTAGTATCTTTCCACATATCTTTTTGCTGCTAGATCAGTTTTTATTTTATATATGCATCTATTTCATTTTTTTATGTCCCCACAAGTATGGGTACTTTTGACTAAGTTCATATGTTGAGGAATAATTCACGACTATTGCTTTCATTTTGTCTATTTATTTTATATCCTAGTAATACTTGGAACGGTCTCAAGGTGTTTCATAATTCAGGGATACCATGCTCTGGTTCCATCAAATGTACAATATCATCATCAGCAAACAAAGTCAACTTCTCCTATTTCCACATTCATATAATTTTAACTGAAATTCTCTCATTTTCTTTACCAGGGGCTCCAGATTAATAGCAATTGGTATTGGAGAGAGCAGACACACTTACTGAGTTCCTCTAATCAAATGCAGTTAAAAAAAAAAGTGCATTCCTCCAAGATTTATTCTTCCTTCTGAACCTTCATACATTCCATAGTTAATTCTATTCTTTCATTAGGGGATTGCAAACACTGTCATAGTTCTAATCATAAAATCTCAGCAGATCCTGTTAAATGCCTTCACTGCATTAAGACACACCAGTAATAATGACACTATTTTGTTCTGCTTTTCTTTGTATCATCACTGTTACATTTATATTATCAAAAATCTGCCTCCCTCTACAAAATTACACTGATTCATATCAATCACCAAGTAATTCACTTGCTATTCCCTTTACAAATATTGACATGAGCACTTTATAATCCTGATTTAAAACTGCATTTCCCTGTATGATGTAGGGTCTGTGGGATCACTCCTCTGCTTTGGCAAAACTACCACCATCACTTCCTTCCAAGATTCTGCCCCCCTCCCTTTCAATATACTATTAAACTATTAAGTACAACAAGGCCAATTATGAGGTCATGATAGCCTCACAAGCTAAAAACAGCTGCAAGATCTTCTACAGCTATGTTCAAAACCTCAAAAACAGCACACAGTGGGCCAAACTAGTGGTCAATGATGCTACCTTCACTGAGCAGAGACACATGGTGAATTTGTTGGCTGACAAATTCATCTCATACTTCAACCCTGCCTCCCTCTATGAAATACTTGCTAACATAATCCAAAACTATTAACAGGAAACAGGACCCAGTGGTACTCACTAAGACAAAAAACAGAGCCTTGGTTTTCCCTGATAATATCCTGGGAAGCCACCTAAATAGCTGGAAACTTGACCTAACAGGACCACTTGAGTCGCTTTCCAACTACTGCCCTCTAAAAAGGCTTTGTACTATGAGAATAGAGGACTGCAACAGTTATATCACTTCCCAGTGGTGGACAATAAACCAACCCTGGAAACTGCAGACCCATTAGTCTAATATGTAAAGCCATGGAACGAAATATCATAGAAATGATCAACAAAGACACAGGCAACCTTCAGACACTGAATCCAACCTAATCTTGCTGTATCAAGGTAAGATCATGCCTACTAAACCTGGTGGAACTCTTTGAGCAGGTTAAGGTAATGGATGAGGGGAAAATGGTGCATACCACCTACCTACACCTGGCTAAGATATTCGATACAATACTCTATTCGGGTATAGTTGACAAACTCACAAAACTGGGTATAAACCCCTACATAACTCACTGAATTGCCAACTGGATCACAGACAGGACCCAGGAAGTCAGGACTGGTGATACCTCCTCCAAAAAGAGACTGGTTACCTGTGGTATACATCAGTGCTCCATGCTGGGACTACTACTATTTGGTATCTATGTCTGAAGGCAAATGCGAACGTCAAAGGCATCTGGCTGACCAAGGTCGCAGATAACTAAACTGGGAGATATCACAGATTTCACCCATTACATGAAAATTTTACAAGAGAGTCCAACACAAACAAATGACTGGTGCCAAAATCATTGACTAAAGCTCAATGCCAAGAAATGCATTATAGCACCTTTTGGGAAAACTGCCACCCAGGCTAATTACTCCATCAATAAGACACCCCTAAGAGTTGACACAGTAGTCAGGGATCTGGGAATATACGTAAACAGTAATATGGCCTTTGACCAACATGTGGCCAAGGTAGTAAGAAAATCATTCTATGTCTCCCAACTTAAGTGTGCATTGCATAAAAGTCCAAGGAAGTCATTGTGCCACTTTATTCGGCCCTTATCAGACTCATCAATGAGAATAATGCCCCCGAGACAGGTATTTGACCAAACATATGCAACAGCTGGGATCCCACACAGGTTACTTACTAGGACATTCCAGGATATAAAGACATTATCCTACATGGATCGCCTAAAAGCCCTACCTCTGTACCTCCGTCTCCTACAGGTTACTCAGAGGTGATCTATGCCTGGCATACAAAGCATCACTGGATCTAGCTCTGATCTGCAAAATGAACAGCATCAGAACTACTAGTTCCAAGGATTTAAATTTTGCTTGCAACATAAATAAGACTTGTTGGTGAAACAGATATGTGTCTCAGAGGATCCCCGTGCTCTGGAAGATACTTCCCATCATGTGAAGCAGACTGCATCCCTAAAACTGTTTAGGCATAACCTTAACCCAATGCATGGGAAATCGAAAAGTCACCCTGGGTCTGCCTCCTCATGTCTCTGATGGACACAGGCAGACAGTAATGCCCAAACTAGCACCCCCGACATAACCTCTACAAACTTCCTAACATACCTTCTCCATAAATACCCATGATACACAGGGACATGACCGGGTTGGACTGCATGGCTAGGTTTATAAAGGCCCTGGTGATCCTTTGCTTAGTATATAACTATGAACTTAAACAATTTCTTCCAGCTCTTTAAAAATCTCACCCCACCCCAAACATCGAAA
Source organism: Protopterus annectens (assembly GCF_019279795.1). NCBI lineage: Eukaryota > Metazoa > Chordata > Ceratodontiformes > Protopteridae > Protopterus > Protopterus annectens. The sequence goes on along the minus strand of NC_056750.1, from coordinate 440,538,878 downwards.
TTCTTCTGGAATGACATCAGTTGCTGGAGACTTTGCTGCTGCTTGACTCGACATTACCTCTTGTAGCTCTTCCTCATAGATTCCAGCTAACAGGTGCTGAGCATCAGTTTCTCCTCCTTTGGTATAATTAAGCCATCCTGAAACATTTCCATCTGAACTTTATTGTGATTCTCCTGTATATCCCCTGGGTCTCTAGTCATTCTACTCTTTAAAAGATCCTTAAGTTTTACTATTGCCCTCTCAACTTTATGTTCTCTTCACCTTTGTGCTAACAATTTCTGTGCTGTCAGAATATTATAGAAAAATTGTGTCTTTCTATACTCATGTATATAATACAAAAGTTCATTTAATTTCTTCCTTGGCTGTAAAACTCCCCTGCTTCCCCTGCAAATGTTTTTAACTCTTACTAACTCATCTAACATACAGTTGTGTAAGATCTTCATAACAGTAAATGTCCTACTTCTCACCACTGAAGTATTCTTCACAACTGGGATATCCTGCCAAGAACAGTTAAACATCCAGCATACCAAAGCCTTTTACTTTCCAGTCACTGTACATTACGAATATATGTCCCATGTCAAAGGTATATGGTACATATGTGATATCGGAGCGCCTAATCCTCAGCATTAAATTTTCCCAGAAGAAGCAGAGTAACCCAAGAGGAAAGTAATAACATGTAAATCCAGGAAGTGAAGATGGAGCAAAAGATGCAAGACAGACCCCTTGGCTGGAAAAAAGGCAACAGGGAAGAAAATGGGGAAGGGGGAAAGAGAGAAAATACTGCAATATTGAGAAGAAGGACATCTATGGCTATGGTAAGATCTTACAAATGGTGGCATGTCCTTCTTTATGACTGTTGCAGTAGTCTTTACAAAAGGGAGAGTACAAAAGCTACTTGAGAGGACAGGAGGAGGCCACAGGAGCACCGTCCAACCCATGAAGGATGGCCTTGGCAAACCCCTCCCTGACCTCAGAAATGTCATCCAACTTGTTATGTTTGGTAAGGTATGCACAGAAGACCAAGAAGCAGCTTCCAAAATGTATTTGGTAGTGAGACCCTTGAAAAAAAGCACCAGAAGAGACAACCGCCCTAGTAAAATGAGCATAAACAGAACAAAGTTGTTTGCCTTGAAAAATGTAAAAAAGAAATGGCCTTAGAGATCCAGGAGGAGATGGTTTGCTTAAAAACAACCAAACCCACTTTCATGGAATGAAAACAAAGTTGCTCAGATTTTCTGATATCTTTTATCATGTTTCGGTAGTACTTGAGCTATGTATATCCAAATTGTAAAAAATTGTCTCACTAGCATCCTGTGAAGAAGAGAAAAAGGAAGGAAGACGGATTATTTTTTTCAAAGGCAAATCATTGACCACCTTGGAAGTTAAAGAAGTTGTTGTTATGAAGAGAGACCTTGCCAGTGTAAAAAAAAACAAAAAAAGGTGTCGCTGCCATGAGTGCCTGAAGTTCAGAGACTTGTTTAGCAGAAGCAAGAGTCACCAACAGTACTGTACAAGTACAATGCAACAAGGAAGCGGAAACTGCAAGCTCAAAGGGAAACTGAGTTAATTTCTCCAGAAAAAAATTAAGATCTCAAGAGGGAGGAATAGGTTTCTTGAGGGCTTGATACAAAACAAGAAGCAAGGGGTGGATTCAAAGCTAGACAAGCAGAAATTGTTGACAAATTAACTTTAACAGATGAATATACCACACCAGAACTGAGCAACTCACATAAATAAGAAAGGACTGTAGCAATACCCACAGAAAAGGAGTCCAGATCATGCTTGAGACACCAAACAGAAAAATCTCTTACAATTAGCAGTACAGGATTTTCTAGTATAGGGGTTTTTGGCCTCCTACAAAACCCAAAGGATGTCCTCAGAAAACTGGTATCGAAATGAAATCAAAACTTTTGTCACCTAGAGAGTCGCCTGAAAAGTGGACAAATGAGGGTGAATAAGACATCACTTGTCTGTGTGAGAAGATCTGTCCTGTGAGGTAATATGATATGTTTGCCCCTGACCAGATGAAACAAAGGAGAATCAGTGCTGTCTGGTCCAAAAAGGAGTCACAGACAAGATTTTGAGCCTGCCCCACATAATTTTGTGCAGGACTTTTGGTAATGCAGAAGATGGGGATAAGTCTACAGAAACATCCCCCTTCCAGAAAAAGACAGGACATCCATTTTCCAAGCCAGAGGACCTGCCGCTCTGAAACAGAACTGAGGAAGTTGTCTCTTCAGAGTGGAGGCAAAAAGATCTACTTGATGAGTACTCCATTGATGTACCATGTCTGAGAACACCTCCCTGTGAAGTATCCATTCATGAGGATTTGTTCTGGACCTCCTCAAAGTGTTTGCCACAAGATTCTGCTGTTAGGGAACGTAAACTGCCTAAAGAAAACTGTTGGTGAACATCAAAATCCCAAGCCCGAAGAGCTAGCCTATAAAGAAGGTAAGACTGTGTTCCACTATTAAACCTGGTGGAATTCTTTCAGAAGCTTATTAAGGCAATAAATGAGGGGGAAATGGTGCATACCACCTACCTAGACCTGGCTAAGGTATTCAATACAATACTCCAGTCAGATATAGCTGACAAACTCACAAAACGGGGCATAAACCCCTACATAAAACACTGGATTGCCAGCTGGATCACAGACAGGACCCATGGAAGTCAGGACTGGTGATACCACGTCAACAAAGAGACTAGTTACCAGTGGGACACCTCAGTGCTCCATGCTGGGACTCCTTCTATTTGGCATCTACATCTCAAGTTAAAGAGGTTAAGGGCCTCTGGCTGACCAAGTTAGCAGATAACTGCAAACTGGGAGCTATCACACATTTCCCCCATTACACAAACATTTTACAAGAGTGTCCAACACAGACAAATGACTGGTTCCCAAGTCATGGACTAAAACTCAATGCCAAGAAATGCTTTATAGCACCTTTTGGGAAAACTGTCACCCAGCCTAATTACTCCATCAATAACACACTCCTAAGAGTTGACACAGTAGTCAGGGACCTGGGAACATATGTAAACAGTAATTTGATTTTCGACCAACATGTGGCCAGTGTAGTTAGAAAAATCATTCTATGTCTCCCAACTTATATGGGAATTGCCTCCAGATCCAAGGAAGTCATTGTACCACTTTATTTGGCCTTTTTCAGACTAGTCAATGAGTATAATGACTCCTTAGATAGTTACTTGATCAAATATATGCAACAGCTGGAATCCCGCACAGGATACTTATTAGGACAATCCAGGTATAAAGACATCATCCTTTATGGATTGCCTTAAAGCCCTATCTCAATACTCTGTCTGCTAGAGGTTACTGAGAAGTGATCTATGCCTTTAAAAGCTTATCAGTAGTCACAGAAATAACAGCCAGATCAGAGGAAGGACTTTTATACAAAAATCTTTGTGCTTCAGGAGCTTTATCTGTCAGGCTTCTTAGGGGCAGGAGTCTATGAATCAGGGACCTAAAAAGCCGAAGAGACAGTGTCCAAAAGGGCATCTAAAGGTGGAGAAACAACACAAGGCCTAGGAGAATCTATCTGCAAGAGTTCATACCTCTTTGAAGGTCAGAAACCTGGAACATTCCCACTTAAAGTGTTCCATCATAAGAACCACAACATCCCCAAGGGACAATTCCTTCATAGGGGAATCAGGAGAAAGAGAATCCTCTTCTTCAAAAGCGAGAGAAAGAGGACAGTGGATTTGAGAGGAGTTTATCCACCAGAGTCTAAATCCAACTCTTCTTCAGAGGGCTCAGATTCCCATGAATGTTTGGAAGGAGTTGATCCTCAGGTAAGCGAAACAGGAACTGATCACCCTTGAGGGGGCTTCAGAGCCATGACAGTATTGAAAAGCTCCACAGTAAAATTCTGCCATTTCTTGGGTGGCTCCTTAGCCACAGGGGACCAATGTCTAGTCTTCTGCTTTTTTTTAAAGGAAAATCAGCTTTAAAAAAATCTAAGAGGTTCAGAACGCTGTCTATTTTCAATGAGGGTACCAGGCACCCTTTCCCTAACAAGTATTTGGGGAATTCCCCTAGGCTTTTTCAATATAATCAGCCATGGTTCCCCTCCACATCTGCAGCACACATAGGAACACACTCAGTGAAACTTGTGGGTGAACAACCATGTGTCAGTCTCCAACTGTGCAGTGACAGGGAGCTGACAAAGGCACTGAACAGTCCCATGAGTTCTTTATGCAACTCAATGGAGACATCAGGAGGAGGCTGGACAGCCATAGAGACGGTGCGCTCCTTTTTGGCATTTTTCTTAAGCGGCTGCTGGATGTCAGAGCAGGCTGATTCAGAGGCTATGCTACCCCTGAGCCAAAAGCTTTAGATGCTGGTTCTCCAAGTAAATGGAAAAATATTATAGATGACTCTGGAGAGTTTTAGCAACAAACTCCTGACAGATCTCACACTGAATACAGTTATGCGTAGTGCCCAAACAAAAAAGGCACTGCTCGCATCTATCTTTATGGGGATTTTCCCTTCCTTGATGACATGTAGAAAGGTAAAATCAAAACAAGAAAAAGAGGAAGGAAGAGACCCCAATGGGCCACTTTAGCAGGTTCATTAGCTGAGCCAAATCAGTGAATGTCTTGCAGACAAAATTCAAAGAAGTGTTCAGACAGACAGCAAAGATGTTCTTAGGATTAGGTGTTCTTACGTTACATATGTATACCTTATGCTTTGGATGCAGGAGATACATCAGGTGTACGATGCTTGGAAGGTGTAAAGGCTTTTGCACAGTGGCTGTACTTTTGGCTATCTGTGGCAGGATATTCCAGTTATAAAGAATACTGCAACACCGACAAGAAAAGAAATGTAGTGTTCATTACTTTCCTCCCATAGTCCTTTCTCCCTTCTTAATACTACTGCCTTTAATTTTTTTAAATTTTATCCCACTCACTGGCTATCCTTTCTAAAGTACTTTTCATGTTCCTTAAGTGATCTCAAATCTTTTCCATCACCCATTTTTTAACTGCTCTCTTTTTAATCAATATGTAGGAAACTGCCAATGTCTTGCAGTCCCACTGTTGTCCCAGTCCTTATGAGTATATGGCCAGATATTGTTACTAGATGAATCTCAGCATTGCAATAAATGAACATATGTTTGTGTTATTCAATCTCTATACAATACAACACAATTTTTCTATCTTGAGGAATAATGTAAAAAATCCACCTGCTATCTTACTACAAGAGAAACAGCTTTCAAGACAAAACTGAGTATTTTCATACATTTCATTAAAAGCTAGACTCTCACTCTCTCTCTCCTTGGACTCCCTTACAAATCCCTGTCAGACTACAAACTACATTCAAATCTATTGCTTGAAACACATTATCTCCCCTACAATCCTCCTTAACTTTTGTACAGCTGTCTTCAGCTAAATGTGTACAACAGCCAATGCAGTTCTCCTAAATCTACCAGTATTTTAATTTGCTTCATATCCAAGAATTAACGGGCTTCCTCTCCAGTAAAATTGCTATCCCCTTTCTCTTTGACCCTGTTTGTCAACTGAATATCCTAACTGAAGTCCCTGCTTTATCGGTTTCTCATATTCACACCTATCCAAATGTCCCTCCTGTAACATTGCTATCTGAACCTTAATTTTCAAGACGTCAGCACTCATTTTTCAGCACCTGTAAGGCCATTTACATTATTTTAGAAAATGCAGCCATTTCTACCAATACAAATTTATAACATCTCTTGTGCATGATTGATTTTTAACATGTACAGTTCCTTCCTTCCTTCCTCGTTGGAATAGCAAACTTCAATAATTGACAAGTACATTCTCCATATAAACATTTTCAATTTCTTGTGCATTAATTCATGTTATCTCCTTCTTGAAAGAAGGATCTGTTATAGTCCCTTCCCAATTCCCTACACCTATGAGGCCAAGACTCTGGTATAGTGAGCCTTGACCCTGCCAGGAATTGACTTACTATGGTAGGTGTAACAAAAGGTAAAAGCATTATTCAACCATTTAGAGGTAGTCTGCTTTGTCACAGGATACCTTTTTTTTCTTGACTTCATAAGAAATGAACTAACAGAATTGTTGAAAGCTTTATTTCTATCAAGATAATACTGGAGTTGTCTGTGAACATCCAGTGCATGGAGAATCCTTCCTTTCTTGTTTTTACATTCTGGAAATAACACAAGATGATAGACAGCATGGTTCAAAGTAAACTGAGACCCCACTTTATGCATAAATGAAGGGTTAGTTCTCATAGAAGTCCCATCTTTGTGGAAATGAGAAGGTTTAACCACCAAAAACAGCTTGCAACTGTTGTCGTAGCAATCAGAAAAAAGAAGTTATGTACTCACCATAATATTCCATCTGAGTAGTTAAGACTTCATTTGTGATCAACCTGTAGGATGACGGATCCGGATCGGATCCGAGACAGCAGCTTCACCAGCATCTGATCAGAGCTCCTCCAATTGCCCATAATACCCCTCCATCTCCTTCCTTCCCTCAGATCCAGTTTGCTATACCCCTAACATGAACCCGACCCTAAAAAACCTTCACAAACATGGAAAAACAGGAGAGCTGCAAGGGCACTCTCTCCTGTCTGCCAAGGCAGAAAAAGCCAAGAGAAGGTCAGGGGGAAGGAGGGAGGGATGGTTGATGACAAAGGAAGTCTAGCTACTCATATGGAATGTTATGGTGGGTACATAACTTCTTTATCTGAAGTAGTTAACTTCATTTGATCATCAACCTGTGGGACAGAGTCCCCAGCTACCAAACAAAAGCCCTGGGTGGCCCTCATGGAAGGATACTTCGGAGCACTGTGGAGTCAAAGGATTCTCTCCCTCTGGAAATCATGTCCAATTTATAACAAGAAATAAAAGTTTGAGATGAGGACCAAGTAGCCTCTGAACAAATATCGTTCAAAGACACTCTGGACCAAAAGGCAGCTGACACAGCCATGGACCTGTTAGACTGGGCATTTGTCCTACTCAGAAGAGACATGTTTTTATCTTTGCAGACCTAAAGGATGCACAGGGAATCTGGCAATGGTCACCTTTGAAACCGGTTTGCCCAGAAAGGGCGTAGCAAAGGACACAAACAACTGGTCAGACTTGTGATGGGCTTTAGTCCTATGTACGAAGAAGCGTAGTTGTCTATGCACATCTAACAAATGCAATGTATATTCTCCCCTGTTCTGAAAATTTGGAAAGAAGACAGGCAAGTTGATTGACTGATATTTGTTTCCGAGGTCACTTTAGGCAGAAAGGAAGGATTAGTACGAAGGGAAACACTGTCTTTATGAAAGATCATATATGGAGGTTTTACAAATAATGCTTGGAGTTCTGATGCTCTCCTAGCCGAGGAAATAGCCACTAAAAAGGCTCTCTTCCAAGATAAAAACCTTAGGTCCACAGAAGCAGCAGGCTCAAAAGGCAGAGCAACCAAGGCTTGTAAAACTAGGGAAGGTCCCAAGAAGGGGTAGGATCCTTAACTGGGTGTCTTAAAAGAAAGATGTTGTTGTTTGTTTTTCGGCTTTTCCTGGTAAGGGGTTGCCACAGCAGAACTTCAGTCCGCTAATGACTGGCAGTAAATTTTTACGAAAAGCCGAGGTGCCAGCTCGATGCTCAACCTTCAACGAAGGCACGCCCATTTATGCACGCATGTCTTTCGAACGCTACCCAGCCGCGGGGAGGACATGCAGACTCCACACCGAAGGCACTCCGAAGCCCAGCCGAGAATCGAATGGGAGAACCTCTTGCGGTGAGGTAACAACCCTACCGCTATGCATCTTAAAAGAAAGATACCTTTAATAAATGTTTTGCAAAGCCTGGAGGAAGCTAACAAAGCCATATTCTTACCTACATGAAAATTAGAAATGGCCGACAGTTGAACTTTCACTGTAGATGAGCTGGCACCCTTCTGGAAAATGTACGCCAAGATCTCAAGGACCGCTGGAAGAGGAGCTGTGAAAGGGTCCAAAATCCTTCTGAGAAGCCCAGATAGAAAAACGCTTCCATTTGCTACAGTAAATTTTTCTGGTGGACGATTTATGAGCTGCCACCAGAATAGACTTGACCGGAGAAGACAAACTGGTAGTCCTGGCAATCAAGAGAACTGGAGCAGCCAAGCTGTGAGCTTCAGACTACCCATGTCTGGATGAAGGCTCCCACGAGGGGTGTGAAATGACATCCGATATGGGATCCAAGATCCAAGGAGGAACTACAAGATGAGACCAAAGACAGGGAAACCAGATTTAGCAAGGCCAGAAAGGAGCAATGAGGATGATTCTGCTCCCCAACTATCGACCCTTCTGTAGAAATTTTGTCATGAGAGGTGAAGGGGGATAAGCATAAAGAAGACCGGGAGGCCAAGCATGGACCAGAGCGTCCCTGTGGGGGGATCAGAGCGAAGAACTCACTGCACTTAGCATTGGAAGGAGATGCGAAGAGATCGCAGCAAGCCTGACCCCATTCGAGGAAGATCCTCTCCACTACCGAAGGATTCAGAGACCACTCAAAGGGCATTAGAATAGTCCCGCTCAGTCTGTCAGAATACTGTACCAACCTGGAATGTGGGTTGCTACCAGAAAATGGCTGGTGGAGATGGCCCATTCCCAGACTCTCATGGCCTCACGACAAAGGGGGTAAGACCTGGTTCCTTCCAGTTTGTTGATGTACCAGACCACTGACACATTGTCTGTCTGAATAGCAATCATTCCCAGAAGAAGAAAGGCATGGATGCAACACTAATAAGACTGCCCTCATCACTAGAACATAGATATGCAGTTTGATCTCGTTCGGGGACCACATGCCTTGGACCATTTTGCCCGAAAAATGCTCCCCTACCCTAGCTGGTAGGCGTCTGTCGTCACTGTGGCTTAAGGAGGGGCTGCAAGAAATGTACGTCCCTCTATTAGCTTATCCACCATAGGAGGGACTTCCTGCAAACGTTACTTATGTGAATAGGATGTGTCAACAGCAGATCTACAAGGGACCACTGAACCGCTAACTTCCACTGCAGTATTCGCATATGAATACGAGCACGGGGGAGAATAGTAATGGTGGCTGCCATGGAACCTAAAGCTCTCAAAACTGCCTCGGCTGGTCGAAGATAAGACTACCTGATCACAGATACATGAAGTCGTAGGTTCCAAACTCTTTCTGGAGTTAGAAAGACCTTGGTTAGAGATGTATTGATTCTTGCCCCTATATAGTCCAAGACCTGAACAGGGTCTAGAGAAGACTTGGATATGTTGATCGTGATGCCCAGCAAATCTGACAATTTCTGGAAATAGTCCCTGGCCTGACAAAGTAGACACCTGGTGAGAGTGGCGAGGAGCCAATCATCCAGGTATGGATAGACCTGTATCCCCTGAAGCCTCAAGTGAGCCGCTACTACTGCCATGACCTTGTTGAACACCCTGGGGGCTGTGGTAAGACCGAAGGGTAGGGCTCAGAATTGATAGTGATTGGCCCCTAGCGAAAGCGGAAGAACCTCCTGGAGCATTTGTGCATTTAGATGTGATAGTACGCATCCTGGAGAGCTATGAAGCACATCCTGTCGTTCTCCTGCAGGTAAGGCAGGATGGATTGTAGAGTAACCATCCAAAACTTCTCTTTGGTAACTGACAGGTTTAGAGTGGAAAGGTCCAGAATGGGCCTTAGGTCCCCAGTCTTTTTTGGCATCAAAAAGAACCCGTAATAGATGCCTGATCCGAACTGATCTAGATGGATGGGCAGGATGACTCATTTCCTTAGCAGTTTTCCGATTTCTATTACTGTTGCCTCCCTTTGCGTGGGTGGAACGTCCGGGAGGTGTTTTTGTGGAATGTGGAGGGATGGAGGGTTGTGCCGTATTGGCCCACTTAGCCTGGATCCAGGTGCAGAACCTTTTCCATTTATCTGCATAAGACTTTCTGGTGCTAGGGCATCTGGCCTCTCAAATTACATCCAGAACCTGTTTACTGAGGATGGCAGAGTGGTCCAGGGTTAGGGAATAAGCCAAGCTGCCAAACTGAGTGTCTGCAATTGGGGGTGCATGAACTTCCCTTACCTCTGGGTTACAAGGTTTGGAATCTGAGGAAAATTCCATGGAGGCAGTGGGTACAGGTTGCTCAGCAAGGGGTATCAGTGCTGTCTGGGCTAGGCTGGAGCTATGAGAATGGTCCTTGGTTTTTCCTCCCTTATTTTGAGCAGTACCCTGGGGATGAGAGGTAGAGGAGGAAAGACACAGACAGAGAGGTTTACCCAGGGAAAGGACAGGGCATCCACTTTCCAAACCATGCAGTGATGCTCCCTGGTGCAGAATTTGCTGAGCTAATGGTTGGTGTGGGAGACAAAGAGGTTGACCTCCAGGGTTCCTCATTTCTGAGTTATTAGGAAGAAGGTACTTCTGTTGAGCTGCTACTCATGTGGGTCCAAAAGATTTCTGCTTAATTAGTCTTGCCAGGGAGTTCGGAGAGCCTGGTAGGTATTATGCTAACAGGTGTAGTTGCAATGAAGAGGCTGTTGTACTACATTACAGTGGTGTTGTCTGTTTTGATCAGGAAAACCCCTGGAGATTGAAGGGGTTTGAAAGCTATCAAGGCCTGCTGCACAGCCATTATCTCTTTTTGATTGATGTGTAAGGGGATTTGCTGTGGGGTCCATTGGCCCTGTATTCACCTGCCATCCAGGTATGCACCCCAAGAGTAGTCTGATGCATCTGTGGTGAGGGTCTGGGCAGTGGGGTGTGGGGAGAAAGGCAGTCCCTTGTTGTGGGAGCAGGCTGTTTCCCACCAAAGAAATTATTTTTTCAGGCAGGGAATAATAGGTAAAAGAGTTTCCAGATCTTGAGAGTGTTGACACCAAAGGCTCTTTAGGTACCACTGAAGTTTCCTCCTATGCAGTCTGGCATATGGAATGAGGAGTATGCAAGATGCCATGAACCCCAGGGCTTGCAGGATTTTCCTTGCAGAAAGCTGGGACCTGGTGGTCAGTTGAGAGAAGTAAGCTGACGGGAAAATTTGTTTCTCTGGTGTAAGGCATGCCATCTGGGATGCTGTGCCCAGACTTGCTCCCAGGAAGATTATCGCTCCCAGGAAGATTATCCTTTGGGTAGGTACCTGTTTGGATTTCTTTTTGTCGAGTGTGAACCCTAGGGAGGATAGTTGGTTCTTTACAAAGGCCAGGTCTTTGAGAAGCTTTTCCTGGCTGTCTGCCTGAATAAGGCAGTCGTCTAAGTAGGAATAAATTTGAATATTTATTTGTCTGCAAAAGGCAATGGCTGAAGCCAGGCATTTTGTGAAAACTCTGGGAGCAGTGGATAAGCCAAAGGGAAGCACAGAGAACTGAAAGTGTTGAGATCCTGCCCTGAAGCGGAGATATTTTCTGCAGGACTCCTTGATAGGAATGTGGAGATAGGCCTCTTTTAGGTCCACGGTGGCTAGCCAAGCGTCCTTGGAGAGTATGGGTAACCAGCTGCTGGAGGGTGAGCATTTTGAATTTTGGGATCACCAGGAAGGTATTTAGAAGGGATAGATTGAAGATGGGATGCCAGGTGCCATCTTTTCTGGGCACCAGAAAAAGTCTGGAGTAGAAACCTTGGCCTATCTGCTCTGCAGGAACGTGCTCTACTGCCCCCAAGGAGAGCAGGGAATGGATTTGCTTTTGAGCCTCTGCCCACTGATTTGGTGGTAGATCTGGAACCCCTTTTGGGGTTGGAAGGATGTGGAAGGAGAATTTGTACCCCTGAGAGACAATGTTCAGAACCCATTGGTCCTTGGTAATGGTGGCCCTGGTGCTTGAGTGAAAGGAGAGTTTTCCTCCTAGGGGTATGTGAAGGTGGACAGAGTAAAGTCATTGTGAGTTCTTACCATAAGGGAGTGGCTTAGAACTCCCTGGTTTTGAAGTGGAGGAAGTCCACTGCTTAGATCTCTGCAATCCCTGGGGTTGCTGTCTGGGGGGTTGTTTCCATGGGATCTAGGCTGGGCCTGTTTACCCAGAGCAGGAAAGAACCAGTGCTTGGAGGGAAAATGTCTGCTGAACCTAGGGGGCTGGACCTGTAAGAAATCTTTAACTGTCTGCATAGATTTTGCTTTTTCTTTCATCTTTTTTAAGATCTCTTCTGCTTTACTGCCAAATAAGTTATCATTGTGCAAGGGTGCATCCAACAATTTAGATTTGGCATGGTCTGGCAGGGGTTGTTCCTTAAGCTACTAATGACAGATGCAGTGACTGCTGCCCTGCAAGAAGCTTCTAGGGCATTGAAACCACAGTGCAAAGTGTGTTTAGTTACTTGACTTGCACAATGCATTAAGTCTTGTAAATCTTTAGATTCTGCCTATGCAGGAAAGGAGGACATTTTTTGTTTAAGGAGTTCCAAGGTAGGTTTCTGATATTTAAGCATATGGAACTGACAATTTAATGCCCTGATAGCAAGAGTAGCTGAGGTGTATACTTTTTCACCGCATCTGTCCAGTGCTCGGGAATCCCTGTCTGAGGGGGTGGGATTCTTAGCAGAGGTTGCTTTAATCCCTTTTGGCCCTTGGGAAATGACCTCAGGGCCAGCTGTTGGATTTGTAAAAATATATTTGTGTGAGTCAGGGACTCTGTAGTACCTGCCTGGATTTCTCGGAGCAGGAGGGAGGGCGTCTGGAGTCAAGCTGGATTCAAGGAAAACATCATCCACCACATCCAGAACTGGGGTGATGGCTAAGCGTCTGTGCTGTGGAAGATCCAGGAACTCTCCGAGTCTCTTTTTAGACTGAGGGTAGTCTTAACTCAACCATTGGAAATGCTCCCTTAAGGTATGCAGTCTCCCCAAAGGAAAACTCCTCTGGGAAAGAGGCTGAAGGAATGGATTCCTCTGCATCAGAAACCTCATATATGGAGAGGGGCTGCACGTCTTCATAGTCAGATGTACTGGATTCATCTGACTCTTGTTCAGACAAAACTACTGGAGACAGATCTCTTTTCTGGAGACAGATCTCTTTTCCTTTTTGAGGGGTTGGCTTGGCTTCCTCTAATCAGCATGATAATGTCTTCTGCCATTTTAAGCATTTGAGACAGAGGCAAGGGAGCAGGTGCCGGAGAGGGGGGGGGTTGGTTTCTTGGGTGTGGTTCGACCCCTGGGTCTAAGGAACTCGGTTATTTTCAAAAGAATGGCAGTCGCGAAAGAATGATTCAGTTTATATGTTGGGATTCGGTGTTATGGATGACTTCCTCAGAAGCCAGTGCTTACACAGCGGCTCCGGACCCATCCAAGGTAGAGACGACCACAAGATCCTTAGACAAAGAAGAGTTCTGTGGCATACCAGACTCCGAAAGGATCTCAGTAGTGGCCTGCAAATTAAGTGAAGCGGGCATCAGGGGCTGCGAAAGCGCCTCACTGAGTTCTGGTGGACTGATGACCAGCTTAATGGAAGCGCCATCGGAAGGTTTGGTCCTGGGCAGTCTATCTCTGTCTTTATCTTTATGCTTTTTCGGAAGATCTGCTGTCGGATGGCTTACCAGAGGACTGTTAACAGAAATATCTGGCTACAATAAAGGACAGACAATGAATAGTTCTGGCGTTAAAGCACAGAAGCGACAACGAAGGACATCGTGGTCTGGGTCTAGACAAATGACGCAGTAAGAGTGGAAGTCCCAGTGTGGTATTTGTTTTCTACAGGCGAGACAATTATTAACTTTTTCTGACATTGGTTAGTGCAAGAAAAAGGATCCCCAATGGGGTACTTGGCTTTCAAAGACTTCAACTTCAATTCGGAAATGAAAACTCAGGTAGCAGCCGACCGCCACTTGTGCAAACTGCTTCTGCTTCAGGCTCCATGGCAAGAAAGACTGATGTAATGGCATTGGCTGCCTTCCTTTACACCACTGATGACCTGATGTCAGTCCTCAAGCGACATCAACCGACGCAGAAATACTAAGCCTTTGGTATTCAGGCCGGCTGAGGGCTACCCTGGCAGGGATAACCCAAATGTGATAACTGCACAGTGAAACACAAAGAACATCAGCTCTCGAGACCCAACATTTCTCAGACCCCCTCTGCCTCTGGCACTTCGTCTGTCCTGACCCCCTTTGCCTCTGGCAGAAGGTGAGTCCCAAGTGTCCCGGGAATACTGAGACTTCCAGAACTGCATCTTCTTTTGCCCCCTCTGATTCCTGGAAAAGGATCTTTGAGGGTTGGAGAAGCAGACTCCAATGGCATTGTCTTCCCATCCTTCTCACTCTGGACAAATGTCTCCCGAACTGTCTTCCCAAACAAGGAAGAACCATCCTTAAGGGGTATTCGCAAAAGACGTCTTAAAGGGTTCCGTGAATTGACAAAGCCTAAGCCAGGCGTGTTGCCTCATGATAACGCTGGACCCGGCAGCTCTTGCTGCTCCTTTAGTGGCATGTGAAAGGAGGCACATGGACGTATTCATAACCACTTTCAGGGTGGCCATTCTCGCAGAAAATGTGCGTTTATCCTCTGGAGACAAGGACTCTGGGGGCAACTCAGTGAACTCCTTGAAGAGGTCTCGCTGTAGTTTACTAACATGGGCCAAATAATTCAGCACCCTTATAGAAAAGGTGGCTGAAGCATACGTCTGCTTTCCTAGATGATCCGTCATCCTGGACTTTTGGTCGGGGGGATGGACCATAGAATTTTCCTGGGCCAGTTCTTTCTTGGGGGCAGCCACTACCACCATGGCATCCACAAGGGATCCCTTGTTCCAGGCCGGTCTGTCCACTGGAGGGCTCAAGATCTTATCGGGGCACTTGGGGATTGGCTCCACAGTGTCCGGCTCCTTCCATGCCCTGGTGGTAATGAGATCCACCAAGGGATCTATGGGGGGGGGGCACCCAGGAAGTAGATGGGCCTGTGTCGAAGGCCTCCAGAAACACTGTCTCGTCCAAGGAAGGTTTGGGGATGGAGCACCCCCCCTCCCCACTGGCGCAAGATTTCCAGGATGTCTCCAAAGGAAACATCGTCGGGGGGTGATCTGGGAGAACCTGCCTCTTCCTCCAAGTCGGCATCCTCAGTGAGGGACTCTGGAGAGGAGTCCAAGTGCCTCCTTTTGCACATTCACTTGCGAGGGATCTCTTCAGTGGGACTCTCCGGAGAGGGCTCGCAAACTACTTGTGGCTCCTCGAGGGAAACTGTCTGGGGCACCTTGAGCACGGGCTGTCCCTGCATGGGCAAAATGGCAGAAGACGCACCCAGAGGGGAAGGAGTTGGGGCAAAATCTGATAAGATGGTCAAGGGCCTTGATGCCCTGGAGAGAGCCCTCTCCACCACGTCGAACTCCGAGGGAGAATGAGCCTCCTGAGGAACTGGTAAGGAGACTGCTCTCCCCGGATCTGGTGTGGGGACTGGAGCTGAGCCCGATGGAGCAGAGATACCGGAGGGGTAGTCCTTGACTCAACAATGTCGGCACCAATGGAGAAAGGCCCAACCCCTCAGATCAGACGCCTAAGCTTCAACTCAGAGAGACTCTCAGGTCCGAACCAGTCTGATCAGACATGCTCAAGGTAATGGCTTGCGTTGACTTAGATGGTACCATCGGTGCCGGCCCCCTGATTCTGGAACTTCTGGGATCCAAGAACTCCGAAACTGGGGGTCAGACAGAGAAGGGGATATTGGGGCAAAGAAGGGAAGCGAGCCTCTCCCTCCAGAGGGAGAGGGGGCTGGCAAGACTCCCATCTGAATCTGGGTGTGAATAAACTTTCGCATCATTTTGTCCATGTCTGCTTCAGATAAACTACGGGTGGACTGCAATAAGGCCACCGACACCAGCCAGGAGTGGCTGTGTACAGAGGCCCTGTAAAGAGGTCTAAGCTCCTCCAGCTCCAGTGAAAATCTCAGCGATCAGAGCAGGGGAGAAACTGGCCTTGAAAAAACTGTCTGTTTAGGGGGAGGACCCACCAGATCCAAACAGTCCGGGGATCTTTTCCTCCCCTTGTCTCTCTCTCTCTCTTTCTCTGTCCTTACTCCTCTTTTTTCGGATTCCCTAACCACAGGCCTTTGTTCAGGAGGTTGAGTCCCGGCCTGTGAGGGAGAGGGGACCGTGGCTGAAGTACAAGGTGCGGTCACGGCCATGACCGCAACAGAAGAAAGAGGAGGCAGCCGCCTCTGTAGCAGGGAGAAGTCCCTTAAGGATCAACTTTTGCCCTACAATCCTTTAGGGTCCTGGGGTTGAACCCTGCACAAATAGAGCAGTCGGAAGATAAATGTGCTGCCCCAGACACACAACACACAGTGTGTGGCCATCCGTAGGGGGACAACTTATGGCCACACACTGTACATTTTCTAAAGATCAACTTGGCCTGCTGATCACCCATATCCAAGACACCAAACAAAAAAAGTTTAACCTAACAAGGTTTAACTGTACTACCCGACCCAAACGCTCACTCTCTCACTCGAAAGGGAGACAAGGCCTAAACTACTTTCACAAGAAACAACTTTTTTTTTTTTTTGAAGGAACGCAACGCAAAACAAGGGAAGGAGAGGCAAGGAACAGTAGGAAGCCTACCTACACTACCATAACTCAGAACACCCACAAAAAATGGAAGAAAAGTACCTACCAAGCCTGGAGCTCTAGACCACCCTGCTTGGCAAAGCCGCGCCAAATGAGATCTGATGGTAGGAAGGAGATGGAGGGGTATTATGGGTAAGGGGAGGAGCTTGGAGCTCGGATCAGATGCTGGTGAAGCTGCCGGCTAGGATCTCATCCGGATCAGACATCTCACAGGTTGATGATAAAATGAAGGTAACTACTTTAGATAAACAGTTTTCTATAAGAACTCAGCTTGATGAATTGGTTCAAATGGAGCAAAAGATAATTTTTCCAAAACAAAGTTAAGAGCCCAGGAAGGAGCCAGGTGTTTTCTAGGTGGCTTGGTATGTAACACCCTTTTGAAAAACATCTGAAAGAGGACTGACTATCCATGGGCGGATATGCTAAAATGTCTGACAAGTGGACCTTAACAGAGGAGTATGAAAGGAGAGAGATAATAACGCAAACAAATATTGTAGAACCAGAGAAACAGTAGCCTTTAAAGGGTCCTGGTTCTGGTCTTGCCACCACAAAAAAAAATGCTTCATTTGCTAATATATGACTTCCTAGTAGCAGATTTTTTGCCTCCTTTATCACCTGCTCCACATCCTCAGGAAATAGCTTCCTACAAGGTATTAAAATCTATCATTTAGGCAGTTACCTGAAGCGGCTTCAAGCTGGGGTATATCAAACACCTTATTTTAACTGACTAGGTTAACTCTTTGGGATGTTTTGTCATTTCCAAAAGAAGGGAGAACCACTGTGGCCTAGACCATAAGAGAGTTACCACAATGATCTTTGGAGAGTCCTTCTGAATCTTCAGAAAGATCCTGAATAGCACTGAAGAGGGTGGAAAAAACATACAGGAATATTGCTGTCCAAGAAAATGAAAATGCACCTGTTTTTAAGTCCTTTTTGCATGGAGTGCCAGAGCACAATTTTGTCAGTCAATTGTTGTAACTGTAGGTAACTAGATCTACCGGAGGGGATTCCCACAGCTGTGTCAATACCCGGAAGCCACCTCCACAACTAGATTCACTATCCATTCATCACAGTCTGTCCCAATCCTGTTCAATTTTTCTACCACAAAATTATGCTCCGACAGGATGTAAGACACCTGTAAAGTGAGACTGTGCTAAAAAGCTACATCCTAGGCTACCATGGTTAGTCTAACACAGGTGAAAATCAGATGCCCCTTTTTACACCACATTACTGTGGTACTGTTTGTAACCACTTGTAATGGTCTTGAGGACCATGGATGAATGACAGAGTTGACAACATTCATTACTGCAAACATATATTTTATGTTTGTGTGTTTTGATCTGTCCTTTTTGTTCCATAGACTATATTTTACTCCCACAAAAACTGCTCCTCATGCAAAGACTGAGGCATATGTAGTTTCAGACTTAACTGGAGCTGAAAGAGAAAGCAGGAAACCTGGAATCAGATAAAGCTGGCTTATCCATCAAGTACGTTTCCTTTTTTTTTGTTTGTTTGTTTTTTTTTTTACAAATCCCAAGAAAGGAATTTGGAATATCAAAGGATGTTGGGACTATACTTATTTTAGGTACTACTGTATTTTCTTCATGTGGAGTGTGACTAGTGGAATCATGATAATCATGGATATCACATAACCAAGGATCCTAAGAAATGTCCCTGCCGAGACCCTAATCTGAGTGACAAATAAAACTCAGGAATAGATCTAGACATAGGTCAACTTTTTCCTGTGACTGAAAAGTTCTTTAAAGCAAAGTATCTAGGAGGCACCCCAAGAAAACAACCCTGTGGGAAGGAGTCAAGCAAGACTTTTGGATGATCTTCTGAAACCCCTGTCTGACAGGGAAGTCTCTCACTCAGAGAGAGATTTCTGACACTTTGAAAAAGACTATGCAACGACAAAGTAAGGCTCCTAATTAAAGAAAACGTGAATAGCTAAGTCTACAGTACGCTATCACTACAGCTTGACATTTTGTGAATACCCTTAGAGCAGTGGATAATCCAAAGAGTAATGTACAGAACTAAAAGTGTGATGCACACACAGAAAACTACAAGAGTCATTTGAAATCTGATGCTACTGTAATGTGATAAATTTAGGGTCACTAAAAAAATTAATGGAGGAATGAAAGATAACAGGTCATGAAGAGAGAACATTTTAAACTGAAAATTCCACAACTGGTTTAGAAAGAAAAGATCCACAACTGGTCTCCATTAAGCTTCTTTCTTTGGTACCAGATGCATTCTTATATAAAAAATTCCATTTCTCAGAAGGAAGAACAGCTTGCATCGTCCCCCTACACAGCACATTCTGAATGACATGAGGGTAAAAAAATAAGTTTGATCTAGTAGATGAATTCCCCTGAAAAGGAGGAAGAGGTTCAATCTGCCATCTGTATCCCTCTGATAAAATCACTCTCAGAAACCATTTGTCAAACTATCTGTTGCTCAATAGAGAAATGGACACACAGATGGTGGGGATTATTAAAGACTTGTCAAGGTGGGAAAGGGGGAAACATTCTGCAGGCAGTCAGACTTGTTGAATTGTCCCTGTTTCTGGGCAGCATGTATGCTTGTTTATACAACCAAGCAAACCTTCTCATAGCAGTCCCAGTAGCACCAGCTCTGGAAGAAGCATCAGCTGAATAAGCACACTTTAGAGAGTGTTTAGTCACTTGAGACACAGAAGCAATAGAATTACACAAAGATAATTTTTCCTCAGAAGAGGGAAAAGAAGCTATTATGGTCTGCATATTATCAGAAGAAGCAAGCACAAACTTTATGAGCTTAACAATGAAGTATTCTAAAAATAGCGTGGAAGAATACCCCCCCCCCCAAATCTTTTCAAAGATTTCCCATCCTTTTATGGGGGGGGCTTAGCATTTTACAAATGTTTATCAGCAGCTGGAGTTAGAAAATAAAATTTATAAGATTAAGGAACTTTATACAAACTGCTTTCTTAGGGCAGTAGGCTGGCTATTAGGCAAATTGCCGACTGTAATAAAAAGGTTTTCCAAACTATCATGACCCAAGAAAATGCGATTTTAATTTTTGAAAGTGTCAAAAGGACCAACAAAGAAAGGTGTTTGGTTCACTGACTAAATTTTCTAACTACTTAAGGTATTCTGCAGGCTCTTATGGGGTCTATAATCTGATCTATCATCATAATTAATTCTACTGGTGTTATTAGGACTTCAACCATTTTCTGATTTATATTGTATGGAAACTGGCAAGAAACAATGAGGTTACAAAGAAACACTGATACTTTCCTCACAGTAACTGGAAGACCGCAATGCATTATAGTACTTGTATTCCATGGTGCTATGCCTATCATTACAGTGAAACCAGGCTTCTGTAATTACACAAATCCTAATGTTTGAGTGTAAGCCCTCAAGTTCAGACATCTTGTTGTTTAGAGTTCTGATATTCAGCAGTGCTACCTTGATATAATCCAGAATGGAATTTGCTGTTACAGTGTCTCATCTAAACTCTTGCTAAAACAGGCACAGTGGGAACAGCAAGAGGTTTAGCCAGAATGTGAAAAGTGAAGAGTAAGAGATGTAGTCCAACTATGGTGAAGCTGTTTGCCATTTTATCTAACAATGACACAAAATGGATACTCCTACAATATCAGGAATGTGGTAGCCAAATACTTTATCCAGGAATTTGGGCAACATTCTTGATGAAGGTAGAATGCTGCTAATTGCCAGGTGAAAAGCTCAGCAATGCTTCTATTCTCTGCATTTCTCAAGGTAGAATGTTTAAGACTGTTCATCCCCCATATGGGCAACTGAAACTTTGTAATTGTATCAAGAATGGTGAAGGGCCATAATGATGTTTCTAATCCAAGCACCAGAGACATAGTTGTCACCTCGTGAGTGTTATTCAATGGAGTTACTAATGACTAATTTCTGGTATGAGCTGCAGGCTTATGAGACCCTTAAGGGTACAGGGCTGCAGCATATGTGACTCCAGTAGAAGAACAGATATGTACAGCTACGGCTGTGATGTTAATATTTCTGCTACACGGCTGAAGCAAGCTAGGAGGATATTTAGGAGCCTAAGGAAGATTAGGTAAGGATTTTTTTTAACTAAATCTGCACATGTAGAAGTGATGTGGCAATATATTGTTTTTGTGATGTTTACTGACGGGTGGGTGGGATGGAGAGACAAGCCTCCAATTTTGATAAATGCATCTCTAACCTATTGAATCAGTAGTTGTTAGATACAGGCTGCTGATAAACACGAGTCAGTTGCTATAATGGCTCAGAAAACAATAATAGAGTACTAATAGCATAGATAAAGATTTACTTTATTTATTTATGCATTTGTTGAGACTGTTAGAGCACTGAACCAAGTAGACCATTTTCAGAGTTAGCCCAGGTTTACAACTAGATTAAAAAAAAAGATACAAATTAATATAAGAAGTTGGTTAACCAGTAGCTTGGATAAAAAAACACTAATACAGTAGAACATTGATTATCAGACCGTCGGTTAAGCAAACGATCAGTTATCCAAACAGCAGTGATCATAGATGCGTTTGTGCCAGTCATAAGCTGTACATTTGAGTAGCAAGTGTTCTGAGCATATTCATTAAATATTTTTTAAAGGTTAATATCAGAGGATCAAATAACTAGCCATCACCACCTGATACCAGTGATCCGGAAGTGATGCACCAATCAAGAAGTGACACGTAGGCATAACAGCATAAAAGCCTCGAGAACAGTATCAGTAAATAAGTGTGTTCGTTTGCAGTGTATATACTTGATAGTTAAATAAAATGCTAAAGTGGAAACAAACCATATTATTCATGAAAGACAAATTTATATTCACTGGAAGGCTCCAAAATGGTGAGTGTGTCACCAAATTAGCACAAAAATATGATGTCGGAAAATCTACAAGAAGTGGTTTAAAGAAGTGAAAGGCTGCCATTGAATCTGGTGATGAATCTTGATTCGGCAGATGGTGCATCAATGTGAAAGACCATGAAGTTATCAGAAAATACGAAGTTAAATGATGCTGTTTATAAGTGGTTTCTTCAAAAATGGTCAACAGGTGAACTGATCTCTGGTCCTTTGCTCTGTGAAAAAGCATTACAAGTCAGTAAAAAGATCAGTGGATCCTCGACAACTTTTCAAGTGAATACCAGGTGGATGAAATGCTTCAAATCAGGTCATGGAATTTGTGAATTATATATCGAAGGAGAAAAACTCATCAGACAAAACTGTGGCTGAGACCTTTATAAAGGTGGTTAAAGAATTGGTTGAAGAAAAAGGATACAGTATGGACAATATTTACAATGCTGATGAGACTAGTCTCAGTTTGAAGGCATTGCCTAAAAAATACTTGCCTCATGATGAGATTCTGCTGAACCAGGTTACAAGGTTAGTAAAGATAGAATAACTTTGCTTGCTTGTGCCAACGCTTCAGGAAATCACCTCCTTCCCATTCTTGTAGTTGGAAAAAGTAAAAAACTGCAATGTTTTCAACACCTCAACATGAACTTAGTACCTGTTAAATACATGTCACAAAAACTTCATGTATGGACTGTACACTTTTTATCAACTGGTTTTCTAATGTGTTTGTGCTGGCCATGAAAGAATATCAACTTGCAAAAAAAACAACAGAGAAAAGATTTTGTTGCTGCTTGACAATACACCCTGACATCCATCTTCCAGCATTTGAAACAAAATTGATGAATTTATACAGGTGCTATATTTACCAGCGAACATTACCACATTTTGCTAACCAGTGGACCAATGCATAATAGACATGTAAGTGGCTATACAGTAAAGAATTGTTACGCAAGCTGCTTTCAACTGATGAGGATGAAGAAAGTGTTACTAAAATGCATAAAAAATATAGACCTAAAAGATGAGTGTTATATGATATCTTCTTTATAGAGTGAATTAAAAAAAATGTCACTCTAGAATGAGCTTGGCTTACATTCTCCCCAAAAGAACAATCAGACCACTAATCATCACTCACCAATAAAATAAGAGTTGAAGAAATCATGCACATGGTGGAAACAATATCAGGGTTTTCAGACTGTGAAAAACAAAGAAGTTACTGAATGGCTTAGGTGTGATACAGTTGATCCTGGATTTCAATCAATGGAAGATGATGAAATTGTATCATCTGTGCTTACAGGAACCTCTACATCTAACATAGGTGATAAGTCTGCAGCAGATGATGAATCTAATCTGGATATTCCAACACACTGTGAAGCATTGACCTGTTTAGACAAACCCTGCTATGGTTTGAAGCCCAGGATGAAAGCAATGTGATCCAATTAAACCTTTTAAATAAAATCCATGATTTAGCAGCACGCAAATGCACAGGTGCCTTAAAGCAAAATCATAAAAAATTATTTTTTTTATTTTCATATATGCGCATAAACTTCTAATTATGCAAAAAATTGGTTTTATGAACACATATGTCTCCCAATTAGTTCCGATAATTGATGCTCTGCTGTACAGTCAATACCTCAAAACACTTGTACGATTAACTAGTGCAAAGTTGTCAATAGGTTGTTAAACTTTTTACAGGAGTGCATATACTAGTAAAGATAAGGCTAAAACATGCTAACAGAGGCAGTGATTTTTTTTCTGAGGTCAGCTAATAAAACACATGGTAACATAATTTAAACAGTACAGATCCCATATCAGTTCGAAACAGTGACGGTTGAGGACACACAATGTATAACCTACTTAGTCAAAAGAATGTAAGTTTTTGTTTGTGGATAACTGACTACATCTGCCATTATGAGTGGGTGGTTAGTATTCTGAGTCTGTGCAATACAATGGGAGGAGGATAAATTAAAGTATTCTAAAGGGAGTGCTT
The DNA here is from genome assembly GCF_019279795.1 of Protopterus annectens. Lineage (NCBI taxonomy): Eukaryota > Metazoa > Chordata > Ceratodontiformes > Protopteridae > Protopterus > Protopterus annectens. The sequence goes on along the minus strand of NC_056750.1, from coordinate 440,515,537 downwards.
TTACAAATTATTTTTGTATTTATTAACAAGTGCCAACGAAAAAGGACTGGAAACAAATTTTGTGGTCAAATTTATATAATAGGCAGACAATCCCAGAGCCACTAGGTTAAAAAAACACACAACAAGAACAAGATAGGCTGGTAGAAAATCTTCCCACATAACAATCTACTCTATGGCAGAAGCAGTTTGAGTCAGTCTTCTCATGAAAACCTTGGGATGTTTATAAATAGAAATAAAGTATGCATCTTCTCCCACAATTCACAGGAAATTAATCCATGCTAGGTCCTATGAATTCCCAAGAAAATCAAGCATTGTTTTTCCTCCTTACCAGAATGTTAGCATTCAAGTGAAAAGACTTTAAATAACACATTGCAATAAAAAATATAGACTGCAGTCAAGCAAAGTAACAATATGACCACTACAAGCCAAGACATGTGAATTTACCACAAACACAACAGTTTATCCAAAGGCAGAGGCAAATCAAGTAAGTTCTATCAGGAAAATGTTGGAATACAAAAATCAGTTAAAGATCATATTTTTACCTCTTCAGAATGAAGACTGTACTACCCACAGGAAAGTCCCCAGAAATAGATGGCATTCCTTGTGAAGTATGGAAGCTAGGAGGAAAAAAAATTCTAAAGATCCGGAAGTATTGTTTAACGGTATTTTAAGAGAAGGAGAAGTACCAACACCCTGGAAGAAAGCGGTGGTAGCTGTAATACCTAAAGAGGGTAAAGATCCATCAGATCCAGCTTCATACAGGCCCATTTCAATACTAAATCATGATTATAAAATGTTCATGTCTATAATGACTAAAAGAATGGCAAAAGTAATGCCAAAACTTTGAGATATGGAACAGTGTGGTTTTGTGGAGGAAAGGCAAACATTTGACAACATTAACAGAACACTGATGATCTGGAAGGAAGCAGAATGTAAGAAAATACCACTGCTGTTGGTGGATCTTGACGCAAAGAAAGCATTTGACAAAATAAACTGGGACTTTATGAGCAGGGCAATGGAAGCATTTGCATTTCCTGAAAAAAATATAAGGTTCATTAGAAGGATCTATGAAGGATTGGAGGTGGAAATTAAAGTGGGTGGGGTCCTCTCTGATAATTTCTGCCTGAGCAGAGAAAGCAGACAGGGATGTCCTCTTTCCCCTTTATTATTTGCATTATACTTAGAACCACTGTCAAAGAGAATAAGGGATATAAGTGATATAGTAGTCAAGAAAAGCTGGCTTTATTTGCAGATATTATTTTATACCTGACAAAACCAGAAAGAGACATTACAGTGTTGTGGAACATTTTCAGACAGTTTCAGATCTTTTCGGGATACAAAATTAATGAAGCTATAACAAAGGCAATAGCGGTAAATTATGTACCCACACACGGTTCAGGAATATCCATATTTATGGGGATATGATAAAATGAAGTATTTAGGAGTATGGATTAAACATGATTTTAGTGTGGCAGCTAAGAATATGTGGGAAGAGACTAAACATAAGGTAATACAAAAACTGAGAAAATGGAAGCTTGTTATATGGATAATAAGATACAAGCAGTTTAAATGATTTCAATCCCTTTAGACTTCTACACAGTTCAGGCATATTTTTTATCAACCAGAGGTGAAGTTGTGGATAGCAATTAATAAAGAGCTGAAGGACTATCTGGGAGGGAAAGATGGCAAGAGTCAAGTTGGATAAGCTGATTCTTCAAGTAGAACGGGGCAGATTGGGTTTACCCAATTTGAATGAGTATTTCAGAGCTACACAGTTAAGGAAAATGAAACAACAGCACCCTGGAACACGATATGAAAAAGCAACAACCACAAGTTCCACCGAAAAATTTAATAAAAAGCTTAGGTTATCTTCTCTGACGTCTCGGCCAAAAGCCTTCAAGGAGTATAATACATGTAAAAACTGTGACCATATATATACACAAGTACAACTGTTAATTAACCATTCAACATTAGCAATTAATTAAGCAATGCTTTCCAATTAAACTCTTTATTTAATCCATGTGGAAACATTGTTTTAAATTTTAAAATATACATTGCTTCTTTTTTTATTAAAACAGACTTAATATCTACTTTATAATTTGCAGGTAGACAAACTTGCTCTAAAACAGTCGCTTTAAGATAATTACTCATGCCCCCATGAAACTGTGCAAAATGTAAAGCTACAGGGCTGTCTTCCTTACAATTATTTATATCTCTAATATGTTCTAGAAGTCTTAATTTAAACGCCCTTTTGGTCTCCCCAATATAAAACTTTTTGCATGGACATTGTAGACAATAAATCACACCTACTGTATTACAATTAAAAAAATTCTTTGTATTAAATTTTATATTATTAATTAAATCAAAAGGCGGCACAATAAATTTACAGGCCTTACATTTCCCACAACCGAATGTGCCTAACTTAGTAAGATCTTTGTACAACACAAGTGGGGGTAAACTAAATTTACTCTTGACTAAAAAATCTTTAATACTTTTACCCCTGCAATATGAAAATTGTAGATTTAGCTTCAACCAATGTTGTACACTATTTAAGGAACATAAATAGTTCCAAAATTGCCTAACAATCTTTACAAATATATCAGTAAAGGAGCCAAAAGTAGTCACAAAATATATAGTCTCCTTTATGTCACATACTTTATTATACAAATTGACATCAGAACCATGTGGAACAAAACATTTGGGACCCATGTTCTTATTACCATTAAACAGTCTATCAAGACTGTTATTCAAGATTTCATTACTATAGCCTCTAGATGCAAAAGATTGTACCATAGAATTCAATTCTTTGTTAAAAATTTTAGACTTATTACAAAGTCTATGTATTCTTAACATCTCACTGTAAGGAAGAGCATTTAAAGTATGTGGGGGATGGCCACTAGTGCCATATACATATTGAAACCCCCCTTCAAATTTTCTATTTAAACACGTAACTAGATTCTTACCATCAGAAATGTCAAGAATTACATCTAAAAAAGGAACATTAGTCCCAACTTTTAAGTCATCAAACTGTAGGTTCCATCTATTATTGTTCAAATCACCAATAAAATCCTTGATGTCAGATTCACTGCCATCCACCAAGAATATCAGATCATCTACATATCTATAATACTGAATTACATGTGTATTAAAGAAATTATGTTTATAGATGATTTCTAGCTCAAATAGCCCCATAGAAAGATTGGCATACATGGGGGCAAAAGGAGCCCCCATGGCCGTACCTTCTATCTGCTGATAAATATTTTCATTAAATTCAAAAAAATTATGTGTTAATGAAAAATGAACCAATTCAACTATATATTCAGTAACTGGTGAATCCCCTAGAAAGAACTTAATAGCATCTATACCAAAATGATGTTGAATATTGGTATATAGGCTCTTTACGTCAATTGTAACCCATCGCATATTCTGTTTAAAATTTACTTTCTTAATCCTTTCCAAAAAGTCAAAAACATCTGTAATGTGCGACGGTAACTTCGTAACATAAGGTAAAAGGAAATGATGCAAAAAAATACCTAAATTATGTAAAAAATAATGGCAACCTGAAACTATAGGCCTACCTGGAGGTCTTAACAAATTCTTGTGTATTTTTGGCAGGCAATAAAATAAGGCCATTTTACAGCCATCCACTTTAAATTTTTGTTTAACCTCATGCTGTAAAAAATAGCCCAATCTAACCCCTTTGTTGATAAGAATCGAATATTCATCAATAGACGATAAATATATATTGGAATCCACAATTTTATATGTGTTGGTATTCCATACACATATCAAAATACTTAGTTGCTTCCATCACCACTAGTTTATTCCCCTTATCAGATGGCTTAAATACAACATTTTTTAAACCAGCAAGTGTCATTACAGCCTTCCACTCCTTATACTGCATATTGTAATTAATATTTGATTTTTCACTCATAAAATCTTTATATGCAATTTCAGTAAAGTGATTAATCAAGTTAACACAGTTACACACATCTACATTAAGAGTATTAGGAGTAAAATTACTAGAGGAAGGTACTTTAGATGTATCCAAATTATAGTAGGCATTCATAACATCATCTGACACACAAGAGTGAAAGCTGTCTGACAAACTACTGTTGATGTCATTATTAGAAGTAGAAAGTGAGAATTGATTATCTTTAAAAAAATATTTAAGATGTAGTTTTCTACCAAACATAAATACATCTTTTTGGATGTCATGCAATCTTGTAACTACAGTTGGAACAAATTTCAGTCCCTTACTTAACACAGCTAACTCTACATTATTAAAGTGGTAACTAGATAAATTAATCACATATTCTTTAGTATTTATATTGTATAAATCAGGCTGGTGATTATCGTTTACCACGTTTAAGTCCTTTCTGTTCAAAACGTTGTCCCCCTGTGTTAGCGAACTGGTCCCGCGTACGCTTCTGTCCTCAGGCATGTCGGAAGTTAGTATTCGGCTCGCCACGAAAAGTTTGGCGGAAATTCTCAGTTTGTTCTGCTAAAGGAAGCACAGGATACTCAGTATCAAAGTTGTCATCTTCAAACGAAGTATATCCGCCTTCCGATGCCGAGGAATACTGAAGCTGGTTACCAGGCAAGTTAGGAGAAAACCTAACTTGCTTGTGTCTCTTGTTACGTTGAGCTCTGGACAAGAAAGCTCTGTTGTTCTCGTAGTCACGCACATCACGTATCAACTTTCCCTTCTTTCTATCAATTAAAGTGACCTCGTACTCTTTAAGTTTCAAATTAGTTTGTTTTAAAAATTCTTCAAGCGTGGATATAGGCACACTATTGGTAAGATCAGCACACAGTCTCTTAATTTCTAAGCACAGTTCTTTTTGTTTAAGCTGATCCCGTTCGATTAAAATGTGCAACCATTCGGTCACACATTTATGGGCAGCATTCACCCACCTCCTATGGAACGCACAGTCTGTTTCTGATGTTAAATCAAACGGGGTTGTGGGGTCTTCAAAAACCCTCAAACCTCTCGGAGTAATTTCTGTTTCCAGATATTTTTGCAGACCGCAAATGTTATAATGTGTAGCCGTTTCCTTCCACATTTTTTTCTCGAGGTCATCAAAAAGTACTTTATGCTCTGTATTAACAGCAAGAGGTATTTTTCTACCTACGCAAGAAAATGGATTTGAGGACCGTTTTCTTCTGTCCTCGTCCCATTTCTCCCACACAGTACTACTGTCAGTTACATTTCTCTGGGCTGCTAGTCGCTCACCTCTTTCAGCTGTGTTTGCCAAAAAACTATCCAAAGATAACTGACTTCCATCCATGGTGTCTCTGAATATGCGAGGCAAGTGGAGTTGTGGATCTGTAGACATGGAAAATGAAACAACAGCACCCTGGAACATGATATGAAAAAGCAACAACCACAAGTTCCACCGAAAAATTTAATAAAAAGCTTAGGTTATCTTCTCTGACGTCTCGGCCAAAAGCCTTCAAGGAGTATAATACATGTAAAAACTGTGACCATATATATACACAAGTACAACTGTTAATTAACCATTCAACATTAGCAATTAATTAAGCAATGCTTTCCAATTAAACTCTTCATTTAATCCATGTGGAAACATTGTTTTAAATTTTAAAATATACATTGCTTCTTTTTTTATTAAAACAGACTTAATATCTACTTTATAATTTGCAGGTAGACAAACTTGCTCTAAAACAGTCGCTTTAAGATAATTACTCATGCCCCCATGAAACTGTGCAAAATGTAAAGCTACAGGGCTGTCTTCCTTACAATTATTTATATCTCTAATATGTTCTAGAAGTCTTAATTTAAACGCCCTTTTGGTCTCCCCAATATAAAACTTTTTGCATGGACATTGTAGACAATAAATCACACCTACCGTATTACAATTAAAAAAATTCTTTGTATTAAATTTTATATTATTAATTAAATCAAAAGGCGGCACAATAAATTTACAGGCCTTACATTTCCCACAACCGAATGTGCCTAACTTAGTAAGATCTTTGTACAACACAAGTGGGGGTAAACTAAATTCTTCTACACAGTTAAGGACTCCAATACATAGCACAAGCAGAAAACTATATTTTAAAGTGGAAAGGGATGATGATGAAACGGAAGAAGCTCAAGAAACAAGGAGAGACTGGGATTTTGGATGCAGGCCTTTAAGGAGAATAACAATAATCATACAGAATATTCCATCCATAAAGTAGCAGAAAGTAGTCTAAGAACTAAGCCAACATGGGACAGGACAAAGGAGATTCTGCCAATAGGGATGACTGCAATTAGGGATATATGCATTAGGCAAGAGGAGGCTAAAATTTAATGGAGAAAACTGGCAAAGGAACCAAGGTATTGGGAGCAAATAACTAGAGAGGGAAAGATGATAGAATAGGAAGATGCCAAAAAATGTATTTGGAATGCAGGTTAGAGAGTGTCTTCCCTATCACGGATTGATATTGGAGTATATGCAAAGAGAAAGAAATGTGGGGTCCTACATAATAGGCCAGCACTGGTACAGCTATTAGTAGAATCTAGAACAGAACCTGCCATTAAAAAAAGGAATAATTAGTAGAGCATATAAAATATCAGAGGAGATTAAAAAGAATTGGGAAGAGAGATTGGATAAGCAATTCACAAAGAAATAATGGAAGGATATATGTATGTCTCCAAAATATGTAACAAAATCGAGAAGATTTAGGATTTTTGCTTGGAAATATTTGCATAGATATTTCTATACCCCAAGTGGATTCCAGAGAATTTTTCCTCAATTAGTGTTGGAGGAGTGACAGGGAAGAAAGAGGTAACTGGGAACTTTTTCTGACAGTGCGATGAATTGTCAGACTAAGGATTCCCTGCGGGATGCATTGTTGGAGATGTTGGGTGGGCAGATTGGTCTGATGAGGGAGATTATTCTTCTGAGCTATGATACGGAAGCGGAATTGCATAGGCATGGGTAAGGCCTTGCTGTGTCTAATAATGGTGGCTGCCAAAAAAGCAATCACTATAACATGGAAATCAAAATCTAAACCAACTATACTAGAAGTAGTGAATATAGTAACAGAGATAAGACAACTGGAACTGAGGTCTTTAGAAATGGATAGGAGCAAACTACATAGGAAAAAAAATGGGATCTGTGGGGAACAATACACACAAGGGAGGAATGAGGTTTAAAAGACAGCAGGACTTAAATAAGCTTTGTAATGTATGACTGAAAAAGGCTGGGTAGATTATAAGTGATGTATAATGTTTGCAACTGGGAATGTGTCAGTATGGTTTATGATGAAAAATGCTTGCAACTGGATTGTGTTGGTGTGTTTTTTTTCCATTTGTATAAATGTAGGACTGCCTATGTAGTACGTGAGGGTTTAATAAAGATGTTTCTTGTTTAAAAAAAAAGGCAAGAATTGAATAATTTATGTAATGTTGCTTAGGTTATATGATATATAGCAACATATGTGAAGTAAAACGTTTTTACGTTATAGTGTGATTACTGTATGTCACAAGTGATAAGTCAATAAAGGTGTTTGAAAAAAAAAGAATGAAGACTGTGCTGAGAACATTTTAGAATATTTAGTCACACATGTAAGGTAATTTAAATTTTAGCTTAGATGTACAAGTACATACATGTTCCATACAGTTGTAATACAGCTGGATGTGTTGCCCAACAATGCCAGCAGCTTAACGTATGTTTTTCCAGAAATAAAATTAACCATTAAAATAAGGCATGCAAACGCTGAGAATACTAAAAAAATCTGAGATTAAAACTGCACAGAAATATAGCTATAACTGAAGAAAAAACATAATACAAAGTCCATACAATTCCTCAAGTTCAACTTGGGTCATCAGTATCGGGTATCATCTGAAAATATAAATATTACATTTCTATTGTCTTGCCCAGGGTGCAAAATACTGTATTAGCTATATGATTTTCACAGAATTTGGTCCGACAAGAACCTACATTTGCTGTGCAGGGTTCACTAATGTGCAAATAATATTGTAAACTGAATATAAATATTATTCAAATTAAAACTGGCTTGTACTACGCAGCACTAAAAGAATTTAAGAATCAAAACTCTGCTTTTGAATTTTAATAATCTCATTAGTAAATGTACCTGTCTGGTATACATCTCTGATTATTATTTTACTATAACTGTACTCTACACTTTTAAACCATAATTGCAAAGAAACCCTTATACGAAGTCATTGTTAGCCTTCCCTTTTCTAGCTATCTGCCCTTCTGTTAAAATCTTGTTAAAATGAAGCTGCATCTAATCTGAAATGTTAAATTCACTGCATTTGTTTCCTCTAAAAGCCAGGAGAGCTGTAGGAAACAAGTAACCTGTTTCTGACGATTTAAACTGCCTAATATTTGAGAAGCTCAGAATCTTAAGGGCCTTCAAGTGCCAGTTTCCTGGCTCAATTCCCCAGTTTCTACATTCTAAATCTCAATGCTCACAGTTTGATTTCTGGCTCATTTTAATGAGCAGAAAAGTGAATCTGCATCAGACAGTCAGTGCAGTTAAAAGTGCAGGGCATGAACTGTGTCCCTAGAGAGGCTCAGCCTAGCCATGTCACCACTAGCTTTAGGACATGCATCACCTGGTTCCCTGGCCTCCAAGGTTCCCAGCCTTTTCATAATCAAATGTTACTGACATTATAAGCCCTACAGGCTGTCTAAAATCCTCTCTGATCAATACTTCCAACACCTAACTTATTGAACACTACATGCAGCTCATTGATTGAGTTTGGAATGTAAGGAAAGTTTTCAAAATAATGAAGGCAAAGCACTATGAAAAATAACCAAATTATGTTATTGAATGTTAGCTGACAGATTTTAAACATCTGATATTTTATCGCTTTAATTTGTTTCTGTGATCCTTTATAGTATAAGAAATTTGATAGGATCAGGGCCATTTGACTTTTGAACTACAGACTGAACATTACAACCAAGAGAAAGTAGTTGCACTTTAAGCTATTCTGAAGTGACTGTATTAAAAAGGTAAGCAGATCAATTCTCTTGCTCAGTAACTGGACAAAAAATGAACACTACTTTAGAATGGCTCATGGGTAAATTCTTGTTTCTTGAACATCCTGGAGAGTAGGTAAAACTAAACTAGCAAACTACAAAACAGCTGTGCTTTTCACAGTTACCATCGCACACTTGTTTATCTTTACACTGTCTTCCTACTGCTTGGCCAACTGTTCTTCTGTGTCAATTTACATACTGTACCCCTTTTGCAAACAGAGTCAGAGATGTTCTAATTTAAACAGGTGCCTAGACAACTTTGTCAGAATTCTTTCCTTTTGCATGTTTCATAAATAAGGAGTACAAGAAAATAGAAACAAATTATCAGACCGCTACAGTAACATCTTATTACTCACAGTTCAATAGGCTGCCCATTGCATAATTCAATGGCTTTTCCCCTTTCATCAAGTTTGTGTGCCTCTACAGTTAGTATATTTACTTTCTGGGGATGTAGGAGCTGTGGAGGGCAAAGCCCCCCCCCCCAAAGTAAAAGTTTTTTGTTTATAGGTTCATAGGTAGGTACTAGGCTATTGGCCCTAGGGCCTACATAAGCCTAGCCAAAAAGGTACCCTGGGCTTTCGCCACCCAAGAAAATGATTTTCCTGTGCCCCTGTCGAGCAGAGCCACATAAGTGATCCTCGGGGTGAACTTCCTATCTCCCATCCAATCACCAAGATGTTTCTTGAAGAGGCTAATGAGGAGCCTTGTTTGATATAGATAGGTAGTTTGTTCCAGAGTATGGGAAAAGCCTCTGGGACAGGAATCTATCCCTCCAGCATGTTCTGTTTATTGTCGTGACAATGTTTAAGTCCCTAGAGTGTGTAGCTTGGAGGGATTGGAATTTCTTTAAATGGAGCATGTCCTACAGCTCTGGGTTTGACATAGCTTTGTATGTTAGGCAGAGATCACCTCTGAGTAGGCAATATGCGACGGAATAAAGCTGGAGTTTTTTGAGTCTGTTTGTGTAGGGCATCTGAGGCCAGTATTCCTCTTTGTGAGGTATTTCTGTGGCCTTTCCAGTTGTTGTAGATGTCTTGTGAGGTACATACCAACAGGGGCGCTATATTCTATAATGGGTCTAATGAGTGACGAACAGAGGGGAACAATTACCTCTTTTTCCTACATGAGAAACCTTTTGTGATGAGGTCTGCCACGTAGAAGGATTTCCTGACTACTGTGGCAATGTGATTATCAATGGAGAGACTACTGTCCACCTGCGTCGCAAGGTCTCATCACACTTTCGGTGTTAAGTAGACTACCGCCTATGTGGTAGTTCATGGGTACACAGTTTTTACCAAAAGGGATGACAATGCCCTTTTTGGCATTGAGTTTGAGGCCATGGCTTTGACACCAGGCATCTGTCTCAGTGAGGCCCTTTTGTAGTATGTCCACATCATTAGGAGTTTTGATTATGGCTCGTAGTTTGCAGTCATCTGTGAACTTCGTTAGCCAAAGACCATCCGTGTTAGCCTGAACTTCAGAGAAGTAGATACCAAACAGGTGAGGACCCAGGACTGAACCCTGTGGTACTCCACTTGTCACTGGTCTGAAGTCGTAATTGGAGTCTGCTACTTTCACAGTGTAGGTTCTGTCAGTGAGCCAGTTGGCAACCCATCTTGTGACATAGGGATTTAAACCAAGTTTAGTGAGTTTATCTATAATTCCAGAGTGGGGGGTGGTGTCGAAAGCCTTGGTGAGATTTACATAGGCTGTGTGAGCCACCTTACCCTCACCTACAGCTTTGGTGACTGCTTCAAAGAAGCCTATCAGGTTTAGGAGGCATGACCTGCCTTTTACAAACTGGAACTGGGTAGAGTCCAGAGTTTGGATATTACCAATGTCATTGTTTATAAGTTCCATGATGATACGTTCCATAGCCTTGCAGACCAGGCTCGTCAGGCTAATGGGGCGGTTGTTACCGGGGTCCATGGTGGCTCCCCCTCTGTGGAGTGGGATAACAGTTGCTGTGCGCCATTCAGTGGGCACAAAATCGGAGGTTTACTTTTGGTAATCACAAATGTAACCTATTGGTTTACATTTGCGATGACTTTTTTTGATGATTTTAGCACCGATTAACGGTAGTTGCAAACGAGTTTGTTCGATGTTCATAGGTTCATACTAGGCTATCTGCGCTAGGGCATTTATAAGCCTAGCCAGTGTGTGTTTGGCTTTCGCCACCCATTTTAAATTAATTTTTCTATGCTCTTTTTCGAGGTTAGTATACTGTGCCTCTCTCTAACAGTGACACAGAAGTGATACCCGGGGTAAACCTACGATCTCCCATCCACTCATCAAGATTCCTCTTGAAGAGAGTCAATGAGGGACTCTGCCTAACCTGGACTGGGATTTTATTCCAGAATGAAGGGAGCCTCTGGGTTATGAATCTGTCCCTCCAGCATGTCCTATTTATTTCAGTGCTGAGGTTCAAGTCTCTCGAACGCGTAGCTCGATGGGATTTAGATTTTCTGAGGTGCAGCATGTCCATTAATTCCGGGTTGGACATGGCTTTATACGTCAGGCACAGATCGCCTCTGAGCAGGCGGTATTGCCACTGAGGAGAGCTGGAGTTTCTTTAACCGGGCAGCATATGGCATCTGTTTGAGCCCTTCGATCATCTTGGTGAGGTACTTTTGGGGTCTTTCCAGTTGCTGCAGGTGTCTCATAAGGTACATCCCAAAAGGGGCATTGTTACTCAATTATGGGCCTGATGAGTAAAGAGGCACGATGACCTTCCCTGAACTAGATGTGAATCCCTTCATGATTAGGTGGGCTATATAAAATGTTTTTCTAACCACTTTGGCCACGTGGTTGTCAAATGAGAGATTGTATCACATCTCTATCAAATTCACCAGCAATTACTTATTATAAACTCATATATATGTGAGTATGCATGTGTGTGTATATAAGTAAAATTAATTACTATTTCATTCCTTAACAAACTGGTGTTAAAAAGGGAGAAGATTTACGAAACATACCAAGAAAATAGTCAAAGAATGGAAGGTTCTTGTTTAACAAATCATATTCCATCTACATGGAAGGTTGGTCATGCTAAACCCAATCAGATAATAACCCAGGGAAAGGCAATGAGTGACCATGATGGTCCTGATTTATGTTAACACATAAAACAGAAGTGTAGCAACTGTACAAAGATAGGTCATAATACAGTACATTGAGGTAATACAGATATGCAACAAGATTTGTGGTTCTTGTGTTAGCACACTTCTGGCACCTGATTCTGCCTGTACTACTTATATGAATGCACTGAGAAAATGGGATATATTTCAAGAGCTACAAATATCTCAGACAATATGGGTAGTTGGTACTTTAAACAAATGTTGTCACTTAATATTTCACTCTGCTCTCATAAGAACAGACTCAGGGGATGCAAAGCACAAGTTTAAGTCATAAGATGTTGCAAAAAATAAACTGGGCAGACAATTATAACATGAGGAAAGAAATTGTAGAAACGGGAAGAAGGAATAAAACATATCAGTTTTAAATTACCAAATATCTTATGAAGACAGGGTTTTAAAAAGCTGCTTGCATTTCAGACCAATGCCTGCTATCACAATACATCTCAAAGCTTCTTAAACTAGCTGTAGAGCTACCAAAGTTACTAGCAAGCTTATTTCACAATTTATTAGTGTCAGGCATGCTGCCACGAGACACAGAACAAGTGGTACTCGTCCACAAAAGTAATAACAAAGGGAACTAAAACTCATCTAGTTCTGAGTCCAGCCACAGGCAAGTTGAAGGAGACAAGAGAAACTGACATACGAGTTCGATGGCAGACTTCAGAGGTTGCAGGACAATATGATTGTGTGCAGATTACCTTGTGAAACATTTCAGGAAACCAACATAGTCTGTTTGAATTTCATTAATACCTTTAATAATGTGATACTTGGTTGGGATGAAGGTGACAAACTGGATATCGCCAAGCAAAATGACAAGCCCCAGAAAGCAGTTATGGATGGGGAATTGTCTGACATCTAAACCTAACATGCCACCACAGTGATCTCAAAAAGAATTTTTGATAAATATTTTCGGCACAACTGACAACAGTAAAATTTAGGACAAATACACCTTTATACCATAAATGTAGATGTTCAACTGTCTTCACTGTTGCAGTAAAAAAACATAGAGATTTTCCTTGCTGTAGTAGCCCTTGGACGACCAAAATATCACAGATTTAACTTTCTCATCCTTGGCTGGTGGACACCCTGTACCTGATGTCAGGATGTCTGGGTAAGTGTCATTGGACAGAGCAATCTTACAGGTCTTTCTTATCCCCAACTAAAAGTAGGAGCCCCTCCCAGAGGAAGCTCTAGGCCCAGGGCACAACGCAAACAAAGGTCCCCAGTGTGCAAATGAAGGGACCCTAAAGACCTAATAATAAGAAGAGGGGGAAAGGGGTGCCCACCCGAACCTGAAAGCATGAGAGAGGTATGGAGGGACAGAAGACGTACTGCAACAGTGATGACACTTGTCCATCAACATTTATGGCAAGTAGACATGACTGTACTATGTTCATCCTGTTTCACTGTTATAACACCCATACGGGAGGATTCCCAAAGCTGAGGAAAAAGGGAGTTGAAAGAAAAAAAGGAGATTTACGTAGAAGCTAGAATACTCTGCAAGACTGCGGAAGCAAATAAAACCCTGGATTTGAAGAAAATAGGAAGATTGTAGTATTTGGTAAAATTGAGGACAGAGGTCTAAATGGAAGTCTCTAAATTCTTCCTAACAAGAAAAGTACTGATGGTAGCAGTAGCTCTGGTGGAATGTGATAATGATATATGGGGGGATATACTATCCATAATGTCTAAAACAAAAAGCAATACAACTAGAAATTCACTTTGAAATGGTTTGTTTGAATAGGATATTCCAGCTTGTTCCTAGCGAGGGCTACAAAAAGTGGGTTGGACTTACTAACTGCATTGGTCCTATCTAGATAATACCTGAGCTGCCTGTGAAAAGCAAGTAAATGAAAGATAGATTCTCCCCTATTTTGAGGATGAGGAAAGAATGTCGGAAGGTGACTGGAATGATTAAGTGCAAATTCAGCAACCACCTTACATGGCTTCCTGGACTACATGAGAGACACTGTTGATCTTACTGAATACAGGCAAGTATGTGCCTTGCATTGAGCAGTACTCTACCTTCACTAAGGAGGATGCCACAGTGTGACCAAAACATTACTGACTTCAATACTTATCTCAGTTTCTGGCATCTTTCCAGAGGTATTCAATATGTGTCAGCACTGGGAGGACATAATTCACAAGCGATGTTGCTTTGCAAAAGATGATCTGCACGTCTCTCCCCTAGGCTTCCAAATACTGGCTAAAACTTTATCCACCCTTAGAGCTTTATGTTAGGTAATGCCAAATTTTCAAAGCTAAAACCCAAAGAAACCAAAAGGTGTTATCGCTCAATGCTAGGAGCCTAAACATGAAATTTCACACCCTACAAACGTTCCTTACTCTGGAGGATATTGACATCTGTGCCACTGCAGAGACAGTTTAAATTGATAGGAAGTACTCCAGCAGTGCAAGACTTCAGAACCTTCCACACATTTAGATCATCAGCTGCACATGCAGGGACAAAAGGTGGAGAAGTATCAATGTATATTAACAACAAGCATAACTTTGTGTTTGTTAAACAGAAAAATGCACCAGAATTATTCCACATGCAAAGCACCATAGGCAAAGTCCCATACCATATTCTAGCAAGCTATAGGTCACCCTTTATGTCTCTAGGATCCCATAGCTCATACCTAATCCTTATGGAGACACTCACCATTAAACCAAATACCCTATTCATGGGAGAATTTAACAAACCCTGTATAGACTGGGAAACATACACTGCTTCATACTCATAGGCACAATGAATTCTGGACTTTATTAACACAAGTACCCTTGACCAGATACTGTGAACACCTACCAGAGTTTCAAACATGGACCTGATACTCACTGATATGGGTGAGGGTGACCACAAAGCTGCCTCCTTTGAAATAAAAATCAACCTAGTAACGCCAAACACTAACATTTAGGAACTATTCCAAAACAAACTACATCCTATCAAGCACTAATTTGTCAAAATTCAACACTCCTCACAACTCCAAGTTCACAGCAACCCATGGAGAATGATTCACAAAGACCCTGTACAACCAAGTAAATGGCTGTACAGAGGGTCCCATACCTACTACAAGGAAGTGCAAAACAAACCACACTGGTGGAATCCTAACCTTAATAGGGTATATAACGAAAGGAAAAAAAAGTCACGACTTAAAGAACAGCCACTCCCATAATAAGAGCTCTTGAATTAAGCTAAACAGGAAGCTAAGAGAACTAAGTCAAACAAGGCCAATTATGAGGTCAAGATAGCCATACAGGCTAAATACAACCACAAGGCCTTCCACGGCCATGTCCAAACTTCAAAGGCAGCATACATCAGTGTACCGAACTGGTAGTTAATGATGCCACCTTCACTAAGCAGAGTGACAAAGAGAATTTGCTACCTGACAAATTCAGGTCAAAGTTCAGAGAGTCAGAGTAAGCTTGCTGAGCAAAAAATTGACACCCCCCCAAGGTGGACAGAGAATTCTTGTAGGAGACAACAGGTGGATAACACCCTTCGGAACTACTTCACAAGTGGATAAGACAGACCAGATTTGAATAAATGAGAAAGATAAGGAAAGACAAGGTTGACATCTGCTGAGCTTGGGAGATGTTCTGCTGTTGGCTCCAAATAGAAAACCTCCATTTGAATTTATGACTTTCTGGTGTTAGTTTTTTTGACTTTGTTCAATGTCTGGCACATCATTGTCCAAAAAGAGACTGAGAAGCAGTTGGTGGATTAACCATGCTTTCAGGCTTAAGGTGTTGGGATCAGGGGTGTATGAGGGAAAAATAAGTTACGTACTCACCACAACGTTCCAAGTGAGTTGTTCATCTCGCCTTCATTCTTACTGATGAGTTCGGAACCGAACCTCAGATCCGACTCGGCCTAATGCAAAAGCTTGAGGTCTTCAACCAGCTTGAGGCCTACTTCCTATCCCATGATGCATTGGTGCTTCCCTCAGATCTTGTTTGCTGCCAATAAACTACATACCACTCTTGATATACCAATAACAAAGGAAAACGAGATGAAGGTCAATACAACCATGCCTTAGGAGAATACTCAGTCCCCAAGAAGCTTGGTTGGGGGTTGGGGAGTGGGACATAAGAATGAAGGTGAGATGAACAACTCACATGGAACGTTATGGTGAGTACATAACTTCTTTATGTGAAGTTGTTCTATCTCGACTTTCATTCTTACTGATGGGTTAGCGTCCTAAGCACCTTCTTTTTCAGGTGGCTCACATGAGTATACTCTTCCGGACAGTGGAACCAAAGGAAGCCCTGTCCCTGGAGGCACCATCTACTTTATAATGAGTGATGAAGGTATGAGGCCTTGACCAAGTAGCTGCTGCACAAATAGTATCTATCGGTAGTTTGGCAGTAAAGGCTGATGAGGTGGAGACAGCTCTAGTAGAATGGCCCTTTATTTTTTGATGTAGTGGTGTATTTACTGAACTGTAAGTGAAAGAAATACAGTCTGATAGCCATTTTGATAAAGTGGTTTTCACCACAGGTGCACCTTTCTTGGAATCTGAGAAAGAAACAAAGAGCTGTTGTGTTCTCCTGAAATCTTTGGTCCTGTCTAAATAGAATCGAAACTGTCTGTGAACATCAAGCTTGTGCAGCATATACTCCATTGTTACTGTCCTATTTAGGGAAGAAAACAGGTAACTCTATAGACTGATTGAGATTTGCCTCTGAACATAATTTGGATAAAAATGAGGGATTTGTCCAAAGAGAAACTCTATCATTATGAAATATATATGGAGGTTTAATGGACAAGGCCTGTAACTCTGAAACCCTTCAAGCAGAAGTAATGGCCACTAGAAATATGTTTTTCCATGTAAGAGACTTCAAGTCACATGAAGAGGCTGGTTCAAAAGGTGGTAGGATGATTCGAGAAAGAACAAAATTTAAATTCCATGGGGTAATCGGAGATTTAATGGGTGGTCTCAAATGTAATGTGTCTTTCAGAAATGCTTTGGAAAGTCTATGTGACATAATATTAGACCCTTGAATACCAAAGTGAAAGTTAAATATTGCAGCTAATTGGACTCGAATGGTTGTGGCAACTGCCCCCTTACTGAATAGTTCAGTCAAAAATTCCAAAACAGAAGAAACAGGAGCTAAATAGGGATCAATGTGATTTTTCAATGCCCATATTGACAATCTTTTCCATTTGCTAAGATATAATTTTCTAGTAGACGGTTTATGAGATGCTGTCATAATATGCTGAGCTGTAGCCAAAATATTCTGACGCCTGGCTATATTTGGAATGGGAGCAGCCAAGCTGTCAATTTGAGGGACTGAAGAGATGGATGAAGAGCCCCTGATGAGTGAATCAGGTGATCTGGAACTGGGTCCAAGATCCAAGGTTCTTCCAATAGATGAGGCCGCAGGAATGGAAAAGAAATCTGACGAGGCCAGTAGGGGGCTATGAGAATTATGGTCCTTCCCAGAACACTGGCTCTGTAAAACTTTGGGTATCGGAGGAAAGGGAGGAAATGCATAAAGGAGGTCTGGGGGCAATCATGTACAAGCGCATCCTTTGGGGTATCCCCCAGGTGGGGGATCAGGGCAAAGTAACTGCTGCATTTCATGTTTGTGGGGATGGCAAAGAGATTGCAGCAAGGCTGACCCCATTTGCAGAATATCCTTTCCGCTATTTCTTTCTTCAAGGACTACTTGTGAGACAATAGAATTGACCTGCTCAGTTTGTCTGTTACCATGTTCGACCTCCCCGGAATGTGCGTTGCTATCAGAAAGTGCTGGGTAGAGGTTGCCCACTGCCATACTCTCAGGGCCTCTCCACATAGGGAGTGAGATTTGGTCCCTCCTTGTTTAATGATGTACCAGACCACAGACATATTGTCCATATGGATTGCAATGGTCCCTAGAGGGAAGAGAGTCTTGAAAGGAAGTAACGCTCTCATCTCTAGGACGTTGATAAGCAAATTGGCCTAGTGTTGTGTCCATGTGCCTTGGGCTGTCCTTCCCTGATAATGCCCCCCCCCCCCATTAGGGAAGTGCCCGTGGTCACTGTGGCAATTGGGGATGGTAACACAAAAGGTCGGCCTATCATTACCGAATGTAACGTTAGCCACCACTGTAGGTCCTTTTTGCAGGTCTTCATGATTATAATCTGATGAGACATTTGTAGATTTTGAAAAGACCACTGTGTGAATAGCAGCCATTGGAGTATGCGCATGTGCATTTGACCCAGTGGAATTGCAATGATTGCTGCTGCCATTGTACCCAATATTTTGAGAACTAGAGATGCCGGGGATTTTCTTCCTGAAATAAGTTTTAGAACTTGCTGACAAAGAGCATAGACCCTTTCTGGTGGAAGCTCCTATAAACATGGTATGCTGCGATGGCGATAAGGCAGACTTTTCTAAATTTATGGCAATTCCCAGCTGACAGCAAAGATTCATGGTCATGTCCCTCACTTGTATGAGTTGTTGCCTGGTAGTGGCAGTTAGGAGCCAGTTGTCTAGAAAGAGAAATGCCTGGAATCCTAGGTGTCTCAGGTGAGCCGTGACTAATGCCATATATTCGGTGAGCACTCTGAGGGATGTAGTGAGACCAAAGGGCAGAGCTCGAAATTGGTAGTGACTGGCTCCCACATGAAAGCGCAGGTGATCTCTGGATGGTCTGACCATTTTTATGTAGTAGTACTCATCCTGGATCGACTGCAGCGTGACCATCTGGAACTCTGTCTTTTTTACAGATTTGTTCAGTCTGCTGAGATCCAAAATAGGTCTAGAGGCCCCTGTTTTCTTTGGAACTAAAAAGAACCTTGTGTAAGTTCCGGATCCTATCTGGTCTGCAGGGACCGGTTGGATGACTTTTTTCTAGCAACCTTTAGACTTCTATGGTTGCTTGTTCCCTGTGACTGGGTGAAACATCCGGGATCTTGTTTACGGGAGGGGGGGTGGTAAGAAAGGGAAGAGAGTTACCTCTGGAAATGATGCTTTGTACCCAGCTGTCATTTGAAATTTTTAGCCAGGCATCTGGGTACAAAGATAAGTGGTTCCGACTGCATCCAGAGGTGGACAGGCAGGCCTCCTCTCAGGAGTGCTGATAGGGCTTCCCAAAGAACTGATCTCTGTCACTCTGGTTCTGCGGACCCACCTCTGCCACGTGGCTGGTGTCTTCCATTGTTGCCCCCTCCTCTGCCTCTAGAGGGGAGTTCACCACGAGTGTCCTGAAAGGCTCCTTGAGTTTTACGGAACCAGATCTTTCCACCTTTCTGACCTTTGAGATAAAGTCTTGTAGGTGTGGAAAAAAGGACTAACGGCTGACAAAGTCTTTCCATCTTGTTCAGTCCTGGTAAGCATTTCTTTCACTTTGGGTCCAAAAAGGGACGAGCCAACAAAAGGAGTGTTGATAAAGGATGACTTAAAGGGCTCCTCAAATGGACATAAGCACATCCAGGAATGTCTCCTAAGAGCAAATGCCTGAAGCCACTGCTCTACTCGCTATATTGGCTGCATAAGAGAACAGATGCATGGACATGTTTACTATGGAATTAAGGGTAGATCGCTTGGAGGATACTTTGTCTGAGACCTCTGCAGTTACTGAACCCTGAAGAGTATCTCCTAGCTCTTTAATGAGATCTCTTTGCAGCCTAGTGATGTGCGTAAGATAATTCAGTGACCTAATGGCAAAAGTCACTGAAGTAAACATGCACTTCCCATATCTGTCCATGACCCTAGAGTCTATATTTGGGGGTGGACAGACGTCTACGTTTCGGATAACTCCTTCTTGGTGGCCACTGCCACCACCATGGCATCAACAGGGACTCCTTTAGTAAGAAATGCCTTGTCCTGTGGAGAAGTAATAAATTTGTTGGGCCTCTTAAGGACAGGTTCCAGTGTATCTGGAGATCTCAAACTTTTCGATAAACTAGGTCTATAAGTTCAGTGAAAGGCAGAGGGCTGAGACCTGAAAGCCTTCAGGTAAACTGATTCATCATCAGTAGGGTGGATGGGCTGCCAGCCACCCCACTGATTAAGGATCTCCAAGACATCTGCGAAAGAGATATCTTCAAAGGATGACCGTGGGGACCCTTCTGACTCATCTAGATCAGTGTCTGAAGTGACGGATTCCTGAGGGGAGTCCAGATGCTTCCTCTTGCATAATCTCTTCCTAGGTACCTGCTCAGTGGGAACTTCTGGTGAGGTCTCGGAAGAGCAGGGCTCGCCCAATGGGGCTTCCTGAGGCTCTAGGTCTCTACGCTTCTGTGGAATCTGTGATACAGAAGTAGACACCAGTGCTTTAGGGGAGGAAGTTGCCGGACCTGATGAAGTGGCTGTCCGCGGGGACAATACTCTCCTCATGGCATCAAAGGCACTACAGTACCAATGCAAAGAAACCCCTGGATTTGAAGAATCAGTGGATTCCTTCGGCACCAAAACAGTGGGCTCTGAGCCAGAGACAGGCGCCAAACTCACCTGCGCTGAAGCCCCGAGAGGTACAGTCAGACTCAAAATATCGGTTCGACTATCCTTCCCAGACCAGACCGGAAAGTGTCGGCTCCTAGACTCCTCAGTAGGCACTGAAGTAGTCAGAGATATTGGATCCGAAAGTCCTGGAGCAGGCTTCGGTACCGATGGCTCCATTATCATCAGCTTTGATAACTCCAGCTCCGAAACCTCAAGTCGGATCGGAGGAGGAACAGAAGTAGCAGGGTGGAATTTAGTCGGTTCCGAGATTAGAGGGGTCACAGCCGACAAAGGTTTGGCTAAAGCCGGTGTCTGAAGTAGCTTTTACACCACATGATCCACGTCCATGTCAGACAACCTCCGTGAGGACCGAGAAGATGGGGCCGATGAAGCTGCAGATTGTAGTATTGGTGATTTCAATATTGGAGTTACCGGTTCCAGTACTGGGGACCGGCTCCTTACAATGACAACTGTTGGCTCCGAAGTCAGTGGCTCCAAAGTTGTTTGTTTGTCAGGCTTAGATGAACTGGTAGATTTTGCTGGCTAAGAAGATCCAGTAGTAGAACACACTAAAGAAGACTCTTAAGTGAACTGCAGTCTCATTTAAAATATATATGTACTGCAAAAAACAGAGGAACGGTTGCAGACTAGCAGGATGGGTAGATCATCCATGTCTAACAAATAGCAATGTTAAAAAAAAAAATGACAATCTAGTTACTTGCCAAAATAAAGATCAGGACTAATGCCAGCAGGCATTAGTACTGCTGAGCAGATACAACTCTCTCAGACTGTCAAATACCCTTCCCACTATCCCATAAAATACTGTGGTGTCTAATCTTTATATATCTGAGGTTGTTGTCTCTTTTGGCTTTTCCCGGTTAGGTGTCGCCCACAGTGGAACTCCAGTCCGCTAATGACTGGCAGTAGATTTTTACGTGCCGAGTTGCTGGCCCTGATGCACAACCTTCAACGAAAGTACGCCCATTCACGCATGTCTCCACACAGAAGACACTCTAGCTGAGAATCAAACAGGACGTCTTACTGTGAGGCGACAATGCTATCTGAGGTAAGTTGTGTAAAAAGCTTTGGAATTTGCAAACCTACAGACTCATGACATAGCTGCATCAGAGGAGGAGGGTAAGCAGATATGTTACATAAGATGGATCTGCACACCTGGAGCATCAGTTAAGAGGAGGGCTATCATTTGTAGCAGGAAAACAAAGCTGTAAACAAATTCCTTCTCCTAGTGTTCCTCCTTATACTAACATACCTCTTATTATTGTGGTTCCAAAAGAAAACTTAGATCTGTGTGCTTTATTACTGACTAACTGGGTCCAAATGCACTGGAGAAAACCCCCCAACTCCCCTTACAGCTAGGGACCTGCTAAATAATTGGATTTCATGCTCTACATTTAAAGCCCTCTCTAGCATAGTAGAATTTATCCATGAATAGAGCTCGGCTTACCTTGATAAGGAAAAGTATGCTATTTTTGTTTAAAAGGGCTTGGCGTACTTTATTACTGTAAAGTGTGCTGCACGACTACTCTTGCAAAGATTAGAATTGTGTGCAGTTTAAAATTAAGTGGCATACACCATTAGAAAGTTACCTACTGTGTGCATTTTAAAATTAAGAGGCATACGCCATTAGAAAGTTACCTACTGTGTGCATTTTAAAATTAAATGGCATATGCCATAAGAAAGTTACCTACCTGGAACAAGCTAGCCTTAGCAACAGTGTTAGCCCCACTCCGCTCGCCCTCGCTTTGTGCCCCTCCCTGCCCCCAATTCCCACCATCCCCCAGTGCAGCTAAATTTATTATACCTAACCCCCCTCTTAACAAAACCATAACCTCCATGCTAATGACGCCCCCTTTCTGCTAAACAAGACATCCCTTTCTTACCATACTTCATTCCCACACTTTACAGTTTCTTCTTCTACTCCTACGCTAATAGCATAGCCCGTAACCACTTATTTGCTAATACATTTATCACTTCATTTTGTCACTTTCTTAATTATAACAATGACAACATCCAAATCTTTCTCACCCCTCTACCTACTAATAATGCTCTACTTACCTTACCACCTCACAACATATGAACACAAACTCTATTCAGATCTCATATGCCCTAAATCCCAAACCTCTACAACTCTTGCTCTTAAGAAGCTAGATCATTTTAATAATATACTCTCATCTATAGCCATCCCTCCCAAATACCATAACCCTTTCCGACCTAGGTAAACTAGCCACAACTCGAAGCAATATCTGAAGCTTATTAATAAAATCCTGAAACTTATAACCTGACTGAACTACAACCTCACTAAAGATGGTGACATCCACCCTAACCTTGGCCCAACCACACTTGACAATCCTCACCTAGGGTCTATATCAGAATAGCGAAGAGGCGTTTAATCGAACGACTCTTCGCCGACACAAATGGCGAACGCACTAAAGCGCGAATGCTCAGAACACCGACTTCTTTCCCTAGGAAAGAAATTGGTAGCACTAACAAACACACACACAGTTTCAAACATTACAATGTGGGGGGCTGTGCCCCCACATCCCCTCAACTTAATATACCAAATCCGAGATGGCACTACAGTGGGAAAAGGGGCAAACACATGGGGAAGGCCAAGCGATTTCTTTCCCAGGGAAAGAAATCGCTGTTCTGAGCATTCGCGCTTTTGTGCTCGCTGTTTATGTGTCAACGAAGAGGCGTTCGATTAAACGCCTCTTCGCTATTCTGATATAGACCCCTCACCTAAACCCTAACAAAGCCGCACCTTCTGACACTAGCTCTATGGTTAACAATCCTGCCTACTATTCTCTGTTAAATAAGCATCCTAACTCCTTTCTAGCCTGCCATCTTAACATCAGAAGCCTAAATAATAAAATCCACTACCTCCATGCACTGTTAGCTGTCCACTCCCCAGATATTCTCTGTCTTACGGACACCTGGTTAAAACCGGCAACTAAAGACACTGGAGTAATTCCTCCAGGATATACCATCCTTAGGTTAGACAGGAAATCCAAGAAAGGTGGTGGGGTAGCTGTATTATTTAAGTCCAACCTCACAGTCACTATTGACACCCAACAGCCTCCTCAGGTAGATAACGCTGAAATTCTCATCACCAAACTACAAATAAATAAAAATAAATGTAGATATATTGTCAACATCTATATTCCCCCTTGAAAGAATGCCAGCACCCTAGAACATATTTTACACTGGCTAGCCTGCAATTACCCCCATCAAACTATTGTCTTAGGTGACTAACATCGACTGGAACACCTGTTCCTCCAAAGCCCCCCCACAATCACATAACCCTCCATGGGTTTACTCAGACCATATCCTCCCTCACTAGGTATAGCAAAAATAAAGACAAAGGTAGTATCCTAGATTAGATCCTGATCAAAGGTGACTCACAGATGCAGCATTCAGGCACACTACCTGATGACCTCAGTGATCATTGCCTCACCTATATCATCAAATTCAAACCTGAGAACACCCATCTTCACACCTATAAAGTGACACACAAAAAAAAAAAAGTTAACCTAGAAAACTTCTTACATGATCTCAAGGCTTACAACTGGTCTTAACTTAAAAGACTCCCACTACAAATTCTGTTTAGCATTAGGGAACAAGACATACAATGGGTTTGTCCACAAAGGATGTTCCCTCACTTTTAACAAGTGTGCTTCCTTCTTGAAGTCCTGTCTCTACCTTAAAGCATGGTATGTGGTTTCCTGCAGCAACAATCTGCAGCCTGCTCCAGAGAGGAGAGTGAGCCACATAACTCATCTCTCTCTCTCTCTCTTCCCTTACCTTGCTTTTACAGCTCTAAGGATGTTAATCGAACCCAAGTTCCCCAGATAAAGTACAGTTTTGTACCTACCATAAATGTAGATGTCCGATAGACATGCAACTGCAGTCATAACATGTGGGCTTGTCCTGCCTCAGGCAGCCCTCGGTCGGCCGGATTCCAAAGTCTGGGTCCGACGTCGGCTGATGTCGCATTTCTCTCCGACGTCAGAGCGGCTGGAGTATATAAGCATCAGCCGACGCCATTTTCTTCAGTGTTTCTTGCCCCAGATGCCAGGTGCCCTCCAAGGAAGGCTGTAACCAAATTGGAAGACAAAAACAGGATTGCAAACAATTACATGAGCAATAAAACAAATACACCATAACAGATATCCCCAGCTAAGAGAGAGGGGGATAGGAGTGGACCCTAAGCATAGAGGGGCATGGAGGGAGGGAAAACCCGACTGCAGTTGCATGTCTATCGGACATCTACATTTATGGTAGGTACAAAACTGTACTATGTCCTTCAAGAATGCAACTGCAGTCATAACATGTGGGTAGAATACCATAGCTTAGCTGGGGGAGGAGGTATGCTCTAGGAAAAAGATGGTGTGGCAATCAAACCCTGCAGGACTGCCGAAGCAAAGCCTGCTCTGGACCTGGAATATAGGGGGAGATTGTAGTGTTTTGAGAATGTATGCACGGAGCTCCATGTAGCAGCTTCTAGAATGTCCTTTGTAGGCACCCCTCTTAAAAATGCTGTAGAGGTGGCAGTAGCTCTGGTGGAATGTGGTCTGACATAGGCTGGAACAGTCTTTCCATGAAAGGAATAACAGAATCTGATGCAATGTCCAATCCATTTAGAAATAGTCTGTTTTGAAATTGCTTTTCCTTGGACTGCAGGGGCGTAAGCTACAAAAAGCTGTTCAGACTTCCTACTGCCCTTGGTTCTGTCCAGGTAGTATCGAAGTTGTCTATGAATGTCCAAGGTATGCAAAAGCCTTTCCCCCTTATTCTCAGGATTTGGGAAGAAAGTAGGCAGATGAATGGCTTGATTTAGAGAAACCCTAGATACCACCTTTGGCATAAAGGTAGGGTTGGTCCTTAATGAAACCCTGTCTCTGTGGAAAATAATAAAGGGTGGTATTGCCATTAGGGCCTGCAGTTCCGAAACCCTTCTTGCTGAGGTAATTGCCAACAGGAAGGCTGTTTTCCATGAAAGAAATTGCAAGTCAACTGAAGCTGCTGGCTCAAAAGGAGGTAGAATCAGTTTTTCTAAGACAAAATTGAGGTCCCAGGCTGGCACTGGGGCCTTTCTTGGTGGCTTAATGTTCTTGATTCCCCTGAGGAATTGTCTTAGTAAGGGGTGAGAAAAAACAGGAGGGTCAGTGTTGTATCTAGCTGAAATAGCAGATGCATGTATCTTTATTGAAGAATATGAGAGGCCACTCTGTAACATATCTGCCAAATATTCCAAGATAAGTGGGATGTTCAGTAATGATGCATCATGCCCTTTGCTGGTATTCCAATTGCTGAATCTTTTCCACTTTGCTAAGTAGACCTTTCTGGTGGACGGTCTTCGAGCCTCTGTTAGTATCCGCTGAACTTCCTTGGAGAGAGATAAGTTGAAGTTATTTATGGGATCTCCCAGGCTGTTAGCTGCAGAGTCTGAAGGCTTGGATGCAGTGTTTCGAAATTGTGTTGAGTCAAAAGTAGAGGCCACTGAAGAAGGGCCCACCTCCTGGTGTGGCATATGCTCCGTAGTAGTGGGTACCAGTGTTGTCTTGGCCAATCCGGAGCTATTATGATTCCCTTGGGCTTCTCTGCTTTGATCTTTAGTAATACTGAAGTCATCAGTGGTAGAGGTGGGAATGCATAGATTGTTAGGGAGTTCCAGTTGAATGAAAGAGCATCTATTTTCCAAGCCTTTGGATGGTATGTCCTTGTGCAAAATTTTGGTAGGAGATGATTGAGGTGAGAGGCAAATAGGTCCACTTCTGGCTTGCCCCATGTCGAAGTGAGTTGTCTGAAAGCCTTCGGATGTAACCTCCACTCGTGTGGATCTGTGAAATTCCTGCTTAGGCTGTCTGCCAACACATTGTCTTTTCCTGGAATAAACTGTGATTGTAGCTGGATGTTTAGACTCAGTGATTTCTCCCAAAGCTGCATTGTCAGTCTGCAAAGGGGGTAAGAGTGGGTGCCCCCTGCTTGTTTATGTACCACATCACAGTGGTGTTGTCTGTCCGTATCATTAAGTGACCTTGCTGGAGTTGGTTTTGAAAAGCCTCGATAGCATGCATTACTGCCAGCATTTCCTTTTGGTTTATATGCAGATGTGTTTCCTTTGGAGACCATTGTCCTTGTATACACCTGCCTTCCATGTGCGCCCCCCATCCGAGGTCTCAGGCGTCTGTAGTCATGGTCTGTGTTATCTGTGGTTTTTTGAATGACATGCCTGTGTTTTCCTGGCTCACCGAGGCCCACCATAGGAATTCCTTTTGTAAGCATGGAATGAGTGGTATGATTGTCTCCAAGTTGTTGCTGTGCTGAGACCAAACGCTTTTTAGGTACCATTGAAGCTTTCTCATGTGTAGTTTTGCTAATGGAACCAGTAGAATGCAGGATGCCATGTAACCCAGGGCCTGTAGGAATCTCCTTGCAGTCATCTGGGTGAGTTTTGCTAAACCTTTGAAGTATTGAGTTAACTTCTCTTGCTTGTCTTCTGTCAGGTAAGCCATCTGAGAGGCTGTGTCTAGTTTGGCTCCTAAGAAGATTATTTGCTGGGATGGCTGCAGTCTTGACTTTTGGAAGTTGACTGTGTATCCCAGAGCTTGAAGTAATCGTATGACATATTCCAGATTTTTTGTCAACATCAATTTGTCGTCCGCTTGTATGAGGCAGTCGTCCAGGTACGGGTAAATTTGTATACCCTGGAGAATGCAATGAGAAATTACTGAAGCCAGGCATTTTGTAAACACTCTGGGCGCAGTAGATAAGCCAAATGGCAATGCTGAGAATTGATAATGCTCTGGCCCTGCAAGAAATCTGAGGTATCTTCTGCAGCTGTGTCTGATAGGGACATGCAGGTATGCCTCCTTGAGGTCCAGAGTAATCAGCCACGACTCCTTGCCCAGCATGGGAAGGAGTTGCTGTAGAGTCAGCATTTTGAACTTTGGTACTATGAGAAAGGTGTTTAATGCGGACAAGTCCAGTATTGGTCTCCATTGAGTTTCTTTTCTTGGAACAAGGAACAGTCTTGAGTAAAACCCCTGTTCTTGTTCTTGTTGTGGAACTCTTTCTATTGCTTTCATTTGAGTTAGCAGAGTGATTTGCTTGATAGCCTCTGCACTTTGATGTTGTGGTAGATTTGGCATGCCTTGTTTTCTTGGTAAGGTATGAAAATGAAACCTGTACCCTCGGTCTATAATGTCCAAAATCCATTTGTCCTTTGTCAGTCTGTGCCAGTTTTCTGCAAACAGAGATAATTTCCCGCCCAAGGGAGCTTCTAGTTGATCCCTGGTAGGCGGTAGTAGAGGAAAGTCATTGAGATTGTGGTTGTTGGGCAGGAGAAACCCCTGCGTCACTTCTTTGGTTTCCTGGCTGCCATTGACGTCCCCTGTAAGGGCCTCTGTATTGGCCTCTTCCTCGGCCACTTCTGTTCTTACCCCTTTGAAACTTTTCTGGGTTAGGAAAGGACCAGTTTTTTGAAGGCCAATTCCTACTGAATCGGGGGGGGTTGAACCTGGAGGAAATCCTTTACAGTTTGAACTGATTTTGCTTTTTCTTCGATGGTCTTTAACACATCCTTAGCATTTGCACCAAAAAGCTTGTTCTTTTCCAAAGGTGCATCCAGAAGTTTTGCTTTTACATGATCTGGTAGAGGTTGATCTTTTAACCAAGCATGTCTACGCATCACTGCCCCTGTCATAGCTGCCCTACATGAAGCTTCCAGTGCATCATATCCACACTGCAGGAAGTGATTGCTTACTTGCTGAGTGTTATGTACAGCTTCCTGCAAAGTCTTCCTGTCTAAAGGATCAGGAGAAGCTAATGTTTTTTGTAAATCTTCTAAGAGATAATCCTGATATTGGAACATATGAAAAAGGCAATTTAAAGCTCTCATAGATAAGGTAGTGGATGTGTAAACCTTTTTACCCCATCTCTCTAATGATCTTGCTTCCCTGTTGGAGGGCAAAGGATTTTTTGAGGTGGAGGCTGAAACTCCTTTAGGCCCCTGTGAAATAGTTTCCAAGTCAACAGTATGGGCCCGGAATAAATGGGAATGAGTTTCTGGGACCCTGTAATACCTGTCTGGCTTGGCTGGAGCAGGAGGAAGAGTATCAAGGGTAGCACTAGAATCAGAATACAAGTCATCCAGAACATCAAGTACAGGAGGAATAGCTAAGGGCCTGTGCTGAGGCTTCTTAAGGAAAGTCCTAAGGCGTTTCCTGGAATCAGAATATTCCTGGCCCTGCCACTTGAAATGTTCCCTCATGGTGTGCAGAACTTCCCCAAAAGAAATATCCTCAGGAGGGGAGGCCGAAGGTATGGAATCTTTTGCATCCGAGTCCTCATAGGTCTGGAAGAGCTCTTCCTGGCTAGCAGAGTGGACAGAGCCCTCAGAGTCTTCATCTGAATGGGTAGGGTCAGAGGGTTCAACCCGGGGCCTTTTATCAGGAGGAGGCTGGGATGCTCTCTCAGGATGGGTCTGTGAACCTCTAATCATGGAAATTAAGTCAGCAGCCATGGACATAATTTGTGTCTCCGGAGTCGGCTGAGGTATGGATTTAGAAGAAATATGCTTTGTTTTGCTGGCTGCCTTAGCCCTAGTGTAGGCCTTAATAGACATGGCCATAGGAGGCCTGGCAGCTCCACGTGCAGGAGTGACCTTGTCTACAGCAATGGTCTCGGGCATTTCCTCGGTTTCGGTATCCGGAGGAAAATCTATAACTGGCGACGGAGTAATGTCTGGAATCGGAGTCGTCGGTAATGCGGTGTCTTCGGTTCGGAGCGGTGGAGAGACCGTCTCAGAGGGAACCGGAGCACTCAGCTAGGTTTTGGCGTGGAGTCGGTGGTAGACGCGGGCCGAGGATGTCGGTCCCGGTCTTTTCGCTTTTTGGGAGTTTGCAATGTCGGAAGATCCGACGGCATGGTGTAAGCAAATTTATCGCCGAAAAAATCTTCAGCGAACTCCGCCCGGTGCCTGAGAGTGCGCTTGTTGAAGCGAGCACAGGCTACACAGGCCGAGACGTCGTGGTCTGGGCCCAGGCAAGGGAGGCAGTAAGAGTGGAAATCCTTATGAGGTATTTGTTTACCACAAAAAAGACAATTGTTAACTTTTTCAGTAATTTCTGACATTGGCTGAGGCAAGAAAAGGTCCCCAACGGGGTACTTAGCTTTTTTGATGACTTCGGTATCGTAGAATACAGGAGCTGACTGACCGGCACTTGCGAACTGCTTCTGCTTCGGGCACCGCGCAGCAAGAAAGACTGAAGAAAATGGCGTCGGCTGATGCTTATATACTCCAGCCGCTCTGACGTCGGAGAGAAATGCGACATCAGCCGATGTCGGACCCAGACTTTGGAATCCGGCCGACCGAGGGCTGCCTGAGGCAGGACAACCCACATGTTATGACTGCAGTTGCATTCTTGAAGGACATCACTCAGGTCTCCACCCTCTCTGCTATGGGGCATCACCATAAAAGTTTTCACTAGATTTTGTACTACATTTTGCAAGTTAGTTGGTTTTGGAAACATTAATGCACATATGGAAATACTGCTTATCTTCATACTTATTTGCAAAAAACAGCAATATTTCCAGCAGGATGCATTATACACAAACAATGACCATGTATTTTCTGTCTCTCATATATTCCTTCCAGACATGCTTTGCTATGTCTATCAGTACTTCAATAAGTTATGAAAACACGAATACAAATATGAGGATATGAATAACAAACAGTGGCTAATATCTTCACTATAAGTATCAAGTACAACAGTAGGTAATATTTCCAGGACAGTGTATCCTAGATAAAGTCTTTTTAAACACCTTTATTGAATTATCACTTGTGACACAGGCAAACTTGCACTTATATAAAAGTAATCAAACCATATTAAGAAGTGCACATTTACAAACATTATAGGATATGTAACAATATACATGATGTATAATCTAAGCAACATTATATAAATTATTCCATTCCTGCTTTCTCTTCAACCTCATTCCTCCTCCAAAACATTTTCTGCATATATTATTCCCACAATTTCCATTTTTTTATGTAATTTACTCTTACCTTTTCTAAAGATCCAACTTTCAAGTATAGTCGATTTGGATTTTGATTTCCATTTTCTAGTAATTACTTTTTTTGGGAGCCACCAGAATTAAACTTACCATGGCCTTACTGTGTCTAGACAATTTAGATCCTGTATCCCAGCTTAATAAAACTTATTTCCTTAGTTGCACTTATCCAGTATTCCTGACACAGCACTGGAATTTTTAAAGTCTACGAATTCGGTACACTCCCAGAACATATGTTCCCAGTTACAGCTTTCTTCCCCATCACACCTCCAACATTTGACATCTACCTGAAGAAAAATTCTTAGGAGTCTGCTTGGGATATAAAAGTATCTATGCAAACACTTCCAGGCAAAAATCCTAAATCTTGTAGACTTTGTAGCATATTTGGGGACCATACATACCCCCTTCCATTGTTTTGTTGTGAAATGCATATCTAATCTCTCTACCCAATGTTTTCTGACTTCTTATCGATTCCTATAGTTATTGTGCAATATTTTATATGCCCTACTAATTATCCCTTTTTTTAACAGCAGCTTCTGTTCAAGATTCAATTAAAAACTCAACCACTGCAAATCTTTCATTAGGATCCCCCTATGCCTTTCTCTTTGTCTATATTCTGATATCAATCCCCGATAGGAAGACAATCACTAGCCTGCAATCCAAATGTCTTCTTGGTCTCTTCCCATTCTATTAACTTTCATTCTTTGTTCCTAACACCTTGGCTTCTTTGCCAGCTTCCTCAAATAAATTCCAGCTCCCTCTTGTCTATCCTCTGTACCCCTAACTGCAGTCACCCCATACTGGCAGAATCTCCTTTCTCCATTTCCATGTTGGCTTAGTTCTGAGTCTACTTTCTGCTACAGTATGAATATAATATTCAGTATGACAGTTGTTATCCTCCTTAAGGATCTCTGTCCAAAATTCCATTCTTCCCTTATTCCTTGAATTACCCTGTTTCATCATCATCCCTTTCCACTTTGAATTGTAGCTTTCTGCTTGTGTTATGTATAACAGCCTTAACTATGTAGCTCTGAAATATCCCTTAAAATCAGGTAATACTAAACGTTTTTGTTCTCTTGGGAGGATTAACTTATCCCACTTGACTCTTGTCCTGTTTCCCTCCAAAATAAAATCCTTCAACTGTTAATTGCTGTCCACAACTTCTCCTCTGGTTGATAAAATATGCTTGACCTGTGTATAAAACTAACTTGCATCTTGCTATCTATATCCACAGACAAGCGCTCGCAGTTTCTCACTTCTTGTATGGTCTCTCCCCACGTCCTTAGCTGCCATAACCAACTCTATTTTAATCCATACATCTAAATACTTCATTTTATCTTGTTCCAGTAAATATTGTTATTGCTAAACCAATTTATGCATGAGTACATAGTTTTATACCCATAACCTTTGTTTTATCTTCATTAATTGCATATCCTGAAAAAAAGTAACTGTCTCAGAACAATCCACAACACTAAGATGTCCTTTTCTGGTTCATCAGATACAAAATAATATCATCTGCAAATAATGTCAACTTTTCTTGAACACATACCAATTATATCCTTATATTTGAGTCCCTTATTTTCTTTGCCAGTGGTTCTAAATATAATGCAAATGACAAATGAAAAGAGGACATCTCTGCCTGGTTCCTCTTTTCAGACAACTTATCAGACAGGAATCTTCCAATTTCTATTTTTGCTTCTGATCCCTCATACTTCTTTCTAATGCTTCCACTGCCCTACTCATAAAATCCCAGCTTAATCTGTTGTATGTTTTCTTTGCATCACCACCTACCAATAACAGCAGTATCTTCTTACATTCTGCTTCTTTCTGGATCATCATTATTTTCTATTAATACTGTCAAACGTTTTTTTGTGGCGACATGCGTGAATGGGCTTTCCTTCGTTGAAGGTTGTGCGTTAGGCCCGGCAATCCAGCACATAAAACTCTACTGGCAATCATTAGCGGACCGGAGTTCCACTGTGGTGACCCCTAATCAGGTTAAGCCAAAAGACAGAAACTGTCAAATGTTTGTCTCCCCTCAACAAAACCACATTGGTCCATATCCATCAATGTTTGCACTACCCTTGCCACTCTTCTAGGCATTACAGATATAAACATTTAAAAATCATGGTTTAGAAATGAAATGGGCCTATATTAAGCTGGATCAGATAGGTCTTTACTGTGTTTAGGTATTACAGCCACCACAACTTTTTTTCCAGGATGTTGGTGCCCCCCCCCCCCCCCATTTAAAATACTGTTAAAACCACAAAAGCTTCCAGATTGTTATCACTTTTTTCCCTCCTAACTTAACCTCCACCAGAATATCATCTGTTCCTGGAGACTTTCCTGCAGATTGATTATACATCATAATTTTTATCTCATCTCCTCCTATCTTAACCGTCGGTTGTTAAGCCTCATTTACCTGTAACCTTGAAATATTTAAGTCTTCTATATATGTTTCCATTCCTCTGCTTGATACAAATTTTCATAAAATCTCCAAAAGTTCTTGTTATAGGATCAATAAGTTTGGCAACAACACTTTCTACTTTCTGTTGCCCATATTGTTGAGCCAAAAGTGTTTGCACTCTGGAGTTATCAAAAACATTTACTTAGCAGCAATCTTTCTAAACTCGTGCATACTATCCAGGTACTCCCTTATTTTATCTTTAGCTTAAGCTTACATAAGCGAACCTGAGTCAAGGCCTTGAGGAGAACTGTCAAATCCTAAAGAGGTGTGGTATCCTTGAAAGGTGGTCTAACTAAGAATGTACTTTTGAGGAAAGCTTTGCATAGTCTGATGGAGGCCAAAGATGAATCATCTTTACTAATATGATAATTGGAAATCACAGTCAACTGTACCTTGACTGTGGAGTAACTTGCTCCACTATGAAAAATGGAAGCTATAAAATCTAGGACAGCTAGAATGGGTGCTGAAAAGGAATCCAAGTATTTCTGATTGGCCCAACCTGAAAATCTTTTCCATTTGTTCTTTATATGTCTCTAGTATAATTATTTTGGGAAGATGTAAGGATATGCAAAACTTGGTTAACTTGAGGACTTGTATGTCCAGATAAGGCAGTCTGGACAGAAGATCTGGACAGGGATTTACAACCCGAGGTGGGCACATTAGGTGAAGCCAAAGGAAGGGAAACCACACTTGTCTGGGCCAGAATGGGGCAATGTGGATCATCTTGCATGTCTGCTGAGATGCTTTCTGTAGAAACTTGGATATGAGGGGAGTAGAGAAATAAGCAAAAAGGGGCAGAGGACAACTTGTAAAACAGAGCATCTCTCAGTTAAGTTATATGGAATGAAAGAATAAATGAAATCATGATTAATGGTAAATGGATTTTAGCAACAACATTAAGTAAAATCAGATGGTGTTTATGTAAAAAGGAATGGGGGATCTAATAGTGATAAAAGGTTAACATGACTGTAAAGGAAATTATGAGTATATCTAAACAGATGTGTATATTTATATATTTGTACATCTGTAAATATTTGGAAAAGCATAAATATTTTGTAAATAAGAACTATTTTTGTATACAAATAAAGAGCCCCTCAGGTGGGGTTAGGGCAAAATACCTGCTGCATTTGAAACTAAGCAGAAGAGAAGAGATTGCAGAATGGCTGACCCCATTGTCAAAAATGTGTTCCACCATTGATGGAATGAAAGACCACCTGTGAGGCAGTAGGATAGATCTCCTCAGTCTTTCCATTAAAATTGACTTCCTCAAAATGTGCATTACCAAAAGAAGGCAGCAGGAAGAGATTGTCCACTGCCATACGCACATAACCTCTCAACACAAAGGTTAAGAACGTGTTTCCTCCCGCTCACTGATCTACCAAACCACTGACATGTTGTCTGTGTCTCTACAATAGTAGTCATCCCTAAATGCAGAATGTCCAAGAAAGGACTGCAATGCTAGGAGGACTACCCTCATCTCTAGAACACTGATGTGATGATTGGCTTCTAAGGAGGACCACATGCCTTGAACTGTTCATCCCAAGTACTGCCTCCCTACTCCAGGTGGGAAGCATCCATAGTCACCATGGCCTTTAGCAAGGGTAGAACAAAGGGACAGCCTTGGGAGACAAACTCTGAGTCGAACCTATACCCCTGGAGCCAGTGCCAAAGCTATGACTCTGAGATCCCTCTGGCTACGAAACCTTCACAGACAGCTGGATCAGAGAAGGTGTCGGGTCGACGAAGGCCAAGCTATCAGATCAGACATGGACAAACTCTGGAATCTTGGATCCAAAGCAAAAAGGTGGATCGGAGTACAAGTATCAGTGTTGTCTGGGGTGGAACAAAGCTCACAGATCCAATAGCAGCCAGAGCCAGGACAACTCCCAAATGAATCCGGGTCCTAAGAAATTTTTTCACCATTCTGTTCACATCAGCTTCAGAAAGGCTCCTGCTAGGCCTGAAGGATGACAAGGTGGATGGAGGTCTAGAAGCTCTGAGTGGTGTGTCCTGCAAAAAGGGGGAAATGCAACCTCAATTGTATTGGCTCCAATGTAAAACTGGTATGGGCAAGAAAATTTGAAGAAGAGAATGTCAGATCTGAGGAAGTGTGCATATCTGAAAGTTTGGCAACTATTGTAGGAGCAGCCAATCCTGGACTTGAATGAGGACAGCAGTTGGAAGGGAGCTCTTCCTCGACTCCATAGGTTTTTCTTTCAGTTTTTTCACTGTTCCCCTTTAGATTTCTCTGCAGGCTTCTCAGTGAAGGGGCAAGCTCAAGATACTAAAGAGGAGGATGAAGGCAGCAACCCTTTCAGTACTAACTTATTCCCTCTTTTAACTGATGCCCTGTGGTTGAATCATGCACAAAGCTTGCACTCAACATCCAGATGCCTGGCCCCAAGACAGTATACATATCTGGAATGGGCATTTGTGTTGGGAATCTTGCATCCACATGGGGAGCATTTCTTAAACCTACTAGGTTTGTTGGTCATTACTACCACAATACACTATCTATAGCTCTCAACCTATCAGGGACAAATTCAGAAATAATCAGGGACAATCAATGACACTTTTAAATTATTAGTACTATTAACTTGAGATATTGACAAATTAAGAGAATGTTAATATACAATTTTCTGAAGTAAAAGAAACATATAACTTTTAATTATTGTCATTATTTATTAAATGTAATTCACTACCTTTTCTGAAAAAGTCACCAATTTTAGGAAGGATTAAGAGGGACAGAACTAAAATGCGAGTCCAAATCAGGGATATTTGAGAGAGATGATACCATCAACAAAAAACAGAAATGGAAAAGGGAAACTAAAGACAAATTACCAGCAATGGTAAAAAGGCAGTCTCAAAAGTTATGGTAATGAGACTACTAGACGTTTAGAAGAAAGGTACAGTGAGAAAAACTACAAGGAGGGGAAGGCATGAGACCTACAAACTAACTCTGATTTTTTTTTTTTTTTTTGTTACAGGGGAAGCTGAAATGAAAAGAGCAAAAGGAATAAGGACCATCAAAGACAAAAAGTATAACTTATCTGAAAAAACAGCCTGAGCTACACCAACTCATTTGATTGCTAGAAGCAGCAAACGATATCTCAGGTAATGTGGGGTTTGGATGGAATTATGGATAATGAGAGGAGTTAAGCTATGTCCAAAGTCTGAGAAGTGACCGAAGTCAGATTCAAGGTCAGATCCAAAAGCAAATGGTTGAAGAACAGACAAAAAATACATCATCAGATCTAGTTTTAACGTTTGCCTCAACAGTTAAAAGTAATGCTCTTAGTAAAATGTGACAAAGTCACGTCACACACTATAAAATATGTTTTCTTAGCTTAAAAGTAGCACTTTTACAGAAGTTAACTTTCTGTAAAAAAAAAAAAAAGACGTGGAAGTTTTTTTTTTTCCTGAAATGAGCTTAATCTGCCCAGCAACAGAGATGTAATAGCAGATTGTCAATCCTCAAAAGAGGAGTGCTCTTCAATGGCAGGAAAGATCTGAAGATTTTCTCAACCAAACTACTCTTTTTCTTCAGCTCTACCTGAGGTGGTTAATTTTTTTGGGAGTGGAAGGTGCCCTTAATCTTTGGAAGCTGGCTGGTATATCCTTAGCAGGATGTAACTCATATACACAAGACTACTACAGCAGTGTTCAGACCATAGATGAACACTCACATCCATGGGAATGAGAAAGCAACAGTCTTCCATGCCTGTTTGCAAAGAATGATGGAGCAGAATTTCTTTAACAGACATACTTGAGGTTTTCCCTGCAGCTGTATCAATTTCTGGAAGACACCTGTGTGGAACTTCTATTTGTTGGGGGGTGTCTGTCTGTCCTCGTCTAGCATAGCTTGTCTGCCACAATGAATGTATGAAGCCTGAAAAGTAAAACTGAGCTGAGATGCCACCTCTCTGGCTATCACAGGAAGTCAGCAATGGAGGCAAGATCTGAGACTCTCATGTTTATGTACCACATCATTTTACTGTTTTCTGTAAAATCTTGCATAGGTCCTGGAGATAAGAGTTGTCTTTGATAATTGTTTTTTTTTCTTTGCTCTGCTAAGGCACAGCAAGCATGAGAGACCTGAATTTTGACAGAACTGGTCTACCCACCACAGAACCTCCTCCCTTACACCTCCCAACATAGGGATCTAAAAAGATAAAGGGTGTTGATACTGAACCCAGACTGTCCTGAGATAACCACTGAATTTTTCTCATAAGAATTCTGGCCAAGGGATTCATAAGAATTATAGAAGCAATGCATCCCAAAAACCCTGAGAAATTACTTTGACATATACCACAGTTTGATTGGAATAATTCAGGAAGATCCTTTGGTACACTGTCTACTTTGTCTGCAGGAAGAAAAACTCACCCTACAACAGAT
This sequence comes from Protopterus annectens, assembly GCF_019279795.1. Taxonomy (NCBI): domain Eukaryota; kingdom Metazoa; phylum Chordata; order Ceratodontiformes; family Protopteridae; genus Protopterus; species Protopterus annectens. The sequence continues at coordinate 440,477,997 of NC_056750.1, read as the reverse complement.
CTACAGATATCCTACCTGAAGGAATGAGAAAAGTTTTATAAGTTCAGATGAAATCACAGACTCAGGTTGGGAGGAGGCAACCTGAAGAGGCAGGCAGTCATACCGACTATTTGGACCATCTTTCAATTTGAGAAGCTATAACTTTCTTTTTGAGGCCTCCTTAAAATTGCTTTTTCAAATCATAAGATAACAGACACAAAATTCACTTCTCGATTCTGTCCATTGCCCTGGAATCCATGTCCCTTTTGTTCACTGCTATTTCAACCACAGAACAGGCAATCTGATCCCTGTACCAATATTGCCTGTACTTAGGAGGACATAGCATCTTATTCAGCTCACTGAGGTGGGCTCTGCCACATCAGCTTCTTGCCAAGTCCTTCCTACTACTAATTCAATCATTCAGTCAGCAGAAGGAACCATCGAGGAAGTAGATGGGGCAGATTGAAAAACTTCCATCAGAATCTCCTATGTGGGAAGTCCTCCCATTCATGAAGATCTCAGTCCTGTTTTAATGACTCTGTAGGAGAGTCTAATTGTCTCCTCTTACACTTCTTTCTTGACACCTCGAGTTAGGAGTTTTTTAAGAGGGAGAAGCACTGGTCTGACCCTGAAAGGTGCACTTTTCAGAGTATTTTTCTACGTTCTCTGTCAGTGGAATGCATGACTGATGCCAAAAGCAGAATGCTGATGGGTATCTTGGGGTGGAGACAAAGGAGGTGGGATATCTGCTTTGTCATTCAGTTGCTTATAATATTTGCCATCAAACAGAAAATACTTGTTACTTAATATGATTTCCACAAATTCAAGTACAAGCATCAATCCATTTTCAGAGAGCTTGCCAAATCTTCCAATAACTTCACCAAACCAATCGAACCCTGATTCATGGCAAATTACTGTGTACAGATTTTTAATATCCAAAGAGACAAAAAAAAAAATAACTTCCTCACAGGATATGCTCTGAATTTTGTCCAGTAGATCCCATGAATCATGAAGTGTGTGTGAAAAATTCAAAAACAACAACCTGAGTTTGCAGTCTATGTATTTGGCCAACGGCTCGGCAATAGACCCCTTAGCAGCAACAATGGGGCAAAATGGTGGGTTTTAAATGGAAGACTGTATCTTGGGAATTCCAAAAATCTTCAGAATAATGGGCCACTGGACTTTCAAAAACTAGTAGAGTGGTAAAAAAATGTTGTCAAACAGTAATCACTCATCCAACTGAGTATTAACTGCCCAATAGACCATGTTGATTTTATTTCCTGACACGAAACAGTAAACAGAATTACTACCAAGTGGGAAAGTCATTCTATCAAAGTTGTCCATGAGGTCTGTGACATCCGCAAACTGGGCCAGTAATCAAGGAGCCTGAATCCTCACCACTGATGCTGAGAGGGACGTGCACTTGGAATACAAATGGATACACACAGTATTTCCAGATGCATACTTCTCTGCATCAAGCACAATTTCACTTAAGAGCACACAGAGAACTCATTCAGAGCAGAGTCTGGGTGTCTCTGTCTCTCAACGGGTCTCCATTAAGGCTCCCCACTGGCACTGGGAAACTAGTGCTCAGTGTCCTTGCCCCAAGCAGGTGGCGAGCGTACACACACACACACACACACACACACACACACACACACACACACACACACACACACACACGGGAAAGGCTGGCACAGATTACCCACTTTACAGCTTTGCCCAGACTATACTGTAGCTTCACTGCCACCAGTCAGTTACTATAAGGCTCTTAAAAGGGTATCCAATTATGCTGAGTGAAGTTAATATTAATACAAATGGTAATGTTGACCAAACAGCAAGGCTTTCAGGAGTGTTTAGAGTTATCAAATAAATGTGCACATACACTCAAAGCTTAAATATTTCCTAAAAAGGACCAGCCACAATGAAAAGTTTAAACATATTTAATAATAAATAAAAAAAAAAAAAAAACAAGAAAATACTAAATATATATTTACAGTAAACCGCAGAGTTCACATCACAGGAAATATCAAAGATAACACTGATGGACAGACTCATACAAATAAAGTAAAACAATCTCTAAATTAAGCTTCACTATATTCCTGTCTGAATCTAGGAGGAGTACTATTCCCTAATAACTTACTTAATAGTGCAAGGTACAATGAAATACATCAGCAGTCTTTCTAGTCAGGTTCCCCAAAACAGAATACTCAGATTACTCCCTGTAAAATATAATATCCAAGATGGCTTGCAGAATGACCTTATCTGGTCACCTGACTCTAGGTTCTCACAGTATCCCCCTTTGAAGCTGAGAAAGGAATTTAGCATAGACTGCTACAATGCACATCTAAATGTTTATGGCAGTGCCTGGGGCTTCCCCTTTTTTACCGAGCTAAAGAACAAAGGCTTTTTTCAGACCTATTGTCTGGTCCTATTCAGCACTGTGGGTCCCATTTTAATGGTTTAACAGCTCATTTACATTTCCCTTATTTTTCCTTAAAGCAAGCTATCTGGTTAACCTCTACTGTCCCAGTATGCTCTATTAAAACATATAAATTTAGTTCCGTTACAATTATACACGTACATTTCTTTTCTTTCCAGCAGGGTGCACTGCTGATGCATTTAAACACAAGCAAAACTCACAAATACATTTTCAGCACACGCATCTGTACAAATCAGGTTGCTACACAAATGACCTACAATTATTTACAAAATTCCAACTAGCTTTGCTGGCACAAGTCATACATCCACGGCCTTATGTCTCCTGGCATGGCTGGCAGTACCTCCTATCATCACAAGGTCCATGATGACCAAACCTCCACCCTTATCTGGCTTCACACATCTTATATTTTTGTTAAAAGTGATTGTCTCTAAAACATCCCTTACTTGTTTGGTGAATGTTGCTCCTCCTTCTCTAACATTAATGACAAGCAGGTGGGTTATTTTGTTTTGATGATTTAATACATAGAAACACATCAGGATGTATAGCAGCATCATAAAAATGAACATACTCGTTAACAGATAGACCTTACATACATACATGCTTACATCTCAACAGCTAACTACAAAATTGCAGTCAAACTTGCACATGCTCAGTATTTATACACTTGTGAAAGCCCTTGGATAGCTTCTTAAAGGTACATACACACACATTGATCTACATCCTCCCTCTTAAAAAGATTGCCCTTTGAAAAAACAAAATCAGAGTTAGACAAGCATTACTACAGACATAAGAAACAAAACACAATGTTCATGTCCAAGTTGCTTCATATCTGCTACAGGGTTTAGAGATGCAACCATATCTCGTAACATAACAGTATAGACCAAATTTAGCAACAGGGACAGTCTTTGGTGCACAACTTCTGGACTCATCACAGGAATGGGAATGTCCTCTGAAACTTCCTCTAGAATTGGAACACCAGACAACTCACTCTGAGATACAGCGTCTTTCTCACAGGCTGTGTGCTATAGTATAGGCTCAGACACTAGTCTCAAATGTTTCTGATTCCTTCTAAAGTTTGCTCCTTGTGATTCCATAATGTATGATCTCAGCTCTGGGCAAATATTCTTCACAACACCAATCCGATCATATCCTCTGGACATTTGCATCCTTACCACTTCTATTTCTCATAATGGACTGAGCGGTTTACTGGTTTTATCGAAGTAGAACCTCTGGTTTAGGAGTTTCTTCAACAGATTGGTTTTCACTAACCTGTTGTTCTTGACACATGGAACCAACAACCGACTGCTGATTGGTAATGTGGTTCTGGCTTGTCTCAAAAGAAGTCTCTGAGCAGGTGAACCAAGATGTTTATCACAAACATTTCTGAGGTTCAGGAAAACATCACTATTATCTCATTTTGACTTCTCAAGTAACTGTTTTGCATTTTGAACTGCACATTCTGCCAAACCATTTGACTGTGGGTACTCAGGACTACTTGTGACATGAGTGAAGTCCCATTCTTCAGCAAATCTTTTGAATTGTTGGCTTGTACACTGTATGCCATTGTCAGAAATAACTGTGCTTACTAACATGTACTGCAACATGATGCTTCATCTTAGTAATGACAGTACTGGATGCTAAGTTAGGAAGTAAGTCAATCTCGAACCAATTGGTGTAAGAGTCCACTAACAACAAATAATGTTGACCAACCCACTTGAAGATGTCTGTGGCTACTGTCAACCAAGGCAGTTCCAGAATCTGGTTTAGCTGAAGTGGTTCCTTCTGTTGATGTGGCTTAGTACTACTACACACTGAGCAAGATGAAAGTGCTCTCTCAATGTCTTGTGACATAGAAGGCCAAAATACTAGTCCTCTCACCCTTCTTTTGGTAGATTTGGTTCTTGGGTGACCATGATGCAAGACAGTAATGTACTCTTGCTGCAAGGACTTTGGAACAATTACTTTAGGACCTTTCATAATGATACCTTTTGTCAGCCAAAATCTCATCTCCATATGGAAAATAAGGTTGCATTTCTTGAGGTAAACTAGATTGCTTTCCTTGACTGATAAAGTGATTGAGCCTCTGTAAAACTGGATCTGTGGCTGTGTGATCTCTCAGCTCATCAAGATGTGTGGAAGAAAAATTTCTCACTTCCATAACTTTAAAATCAAGGTTCTCATTCTCATGCTGTTCTGTTGTACTTCTGGATGATCTGGACAATGTATCAGCAAGACAAAGAAGTTTGCCTTTCCTGTAGATAAGTGTGAAATTATACTTTTGTAATCTCAGCATCATAAGTTGCAACCGGGCTGGAGCTGAATGCATAGGCTTTCTCAAGATAGTGACTAGAGGTTGGTGGTCTGTTTCGATCTGGATAGGTCTACCATAAACATAATCATGGAACTTTGAACATGCAAACACAATTGCCAAAAGCTCTTTCTCGATCTGGGCATACTGCATCTCAGTTTGGTTAAGAGTTCTCGATGCATAGGCAACAGGTCGATCATCTTGAAGAATGACTGCACCAAGACTAAATTTTGAAGCATCACAGGAAAGTGTAACTGGCTTGTGAACATCATAATATCTGAGAGCTGGTGGACAAGCAACTCTCTGTTTCAGGACATCAAATGCTCTTTGGTGTTGCTCTGAACAAGACCATGATACATCTCTCCGAGTGGTGCTGCAAGTGGGCTCAAGTGTGGAATGAAGTTGCCTAGGTAGTTAACCATGCCAAGAAAATGTTGCAGGGCTTGAACATTGTTCGGAGCTGGCATGTCAAGAATGGCTATTTGCTTAGAAGGGTCCGTTTGTAAGTCTGTACTTGTGAAGCAATGTACAGAAAACCAGTGGCAAACCAAGAATAAATCCACGATAAGAATAAAGTCTGTACTTGTAAATAAATGACCAACACAAGTAACTTCTTGTAGCCTGAATTTGCATTTGTGTGTACTGAGCTTAAGGGTCACTTGACGTGCCCTTTCTAGAAATTTTCTGAGGTTTCTGTCATGTTCAGCTTCACCATTACCACCTTACTAGTATGTCTACTATGATAGCACAAGAATACCCAGAAAACATTTGCTCCATTGCACGTTGAAAGACTTCACATGCAGAATTTATCCCAAATGGCATTCTCAAAAATCTGTACCTGCCAAACGGAGTACTGGAAGTAGTGAGTACTGATGATTTTTTTGTCAAGCTGAATTTGCCAAAATGAACTCTCTGCATCTAAGACAGAAAAAGCAGTGGCATTTGGCATCAAGGCTGCAACTTCTTTGACTGTGCACTTTGGATGATGAGGTCTTTTTAGTGCCTTGTTCAAATCTCATGGGTCAATACATATTCTGATGTCATCTGAGCTTTTTTTATGAGCTACTACCCTGCAAGATACCCATTCAGTTGGAATTGCACAGGACAAATTACACCTTGTTACACCATTTTATCTAGCTTGGCTTTGACTCTGTCCTGCATGGCTATTGGAACTTTACGTGCTGGCCTGACAACTGGAGTGACCTCTTGGATCTAACTTCATGGAGTACACAACTGGAAATTTGCCTAATTTGTCTTTGAAAAGATCAGCACAATTAGAAAAAACGTGCTGGGCAAAAACTAGAGTAGTGGTCTTTTAAGCTGATTTGGTGGACTTCCTTATTAAATGAAAGCAGTCCCGTTTTCAAACAGTCTGAGCACTAATAATGACTGGATGCGCCTCTTGACCACATAGAATAAATCATAGCATCTTCCAGCAGAGTAACATGACAGCACTACTGAGCCTTCAGTCTGAATTTCTTCACCTTCCATAAGAAACAAGCTTTGCACACCTTGCCAAATCAAATCCTTCACTGTGACACACACTAGCAAATGTTTCTGCAGACATAACATCGCACTTGGAACCTGTGTTAGTTTTGAGCTCTTTGGGTTTGCCATTCATCCGAACAGTACAAAATGCTTCTTTCTTTGCCCTTAAATCTACTGCACTAACCATTTCATGAAGCAATTACACACCATCAACAGACAGCAGGGCTGTAGCTCTCTAATAGATCAACTCGTTTCTTAAAATGTTCACTCTTGATAAAAGAATGTGAGCCTTTTGTTTTACAAATCCTTTTGAAATGATTCCATTTACTGCATCTGTGGCATTGCTGACCAAAAGCTAAACATTTTTTCCTTTTAGATTCATGGACTTCCACCTCAATTATGACAGTTGGCAATGAAACAAGATTGGGGCCCATGCTTTGAGACTGCTGATGCACTCTTATGCTTCACTGAGACTGTGCAAACTCTGGAATTTGCTGGAAAGTTCTGGGGTTTACCAGTGAGTGCTGCAGGGGCTACAGTTGCTGCCATGTGCATGAGCCTGTTTGTTTTAATCACATGCTGCATGCTACCTACATGAGCTTTATCACTGTGCCTTCTAGAGCTCTTCAAATTTGTAAACATATTTGAATGCTATTCTGTGAGCGTGTACAACTGACAAATCTTAATGGTCTTATTCAAAGTTATATGTCACAAAGCAAAATCTTTCTCACAGCATCATCTTTTATACCACACACGTTTGTCCTTTATCAACTCATCCCTTAAAATCACCAAATCTGCATGTTTTAGCCTTATCTCTCAGATCAGTTATATATGCTGCAAAAGTTTCACCAGGCTTTTGATCCCTTGTGTAAAATAAGTGCCTTTCCATTGTAACATTTGTCTGAGGGGTTGCACATTTCTCTGAATTTATATTTTAAGTACTCCCACTCAGGATCCTCCCTTGACTCAACTGGTACAACAATATGATGGTCTTCCCCCTCTCCTGTATAGATAGCAGGTGCATACAGAAATAAACGTTCCCTTTACATGGCTTTTGACCCAGCTAAATTAAGTAGAATAAATGCCTTTGTACGAACATCGTTATCAGAAAAAACAGGCTGTATGAAAATGATGTACTCCTGCTCAAACACTCTCCAGTTCTCAGTTATATAACTGTCAAACACAAGTGCACTGGGTTTTTGAAATCCATCTGCCATGCCAACAAAGTATGTATAGACACACTGAAAATATGGCCCTTGTAATTATGTATGAACAAACTGTTATGTGAGTGTGTAATAACATTCAAATGCATAATAAACTCTTCAGAATACTATACTTTGTGAAATATCCTCTGAAATGGCTATATTCCATGAAATATGCCCTGTAATGGTCATACGTTTGTGAAACAGCTTTACTGTAACACTGCACAAACATGTGAATACTATATACACTTCTGATAATTTGAATATCTTTGCTTAATACAAAAATACATGCTTTGTGAAAATGCAGTTGTTTCCCCTTATTTCATTAATTTTATGCAATTCTGCCTTTATTTCAAGCATTTTCCATAGCAATTCAAATATTTTTATCAATATTGTACATATCGGTTTATGCGAATATCGTTTAGAACATTCTGTATGTCTCGTTTCATATTTTATGAATAGGAAATAGTTTTGAGCAAGTTTTAATATCTGAAATTTCTTTCCGACCTGTTTTGCGAAGTATGCACATTTTAAGGATGATTCACTCCTGTATATTCCACCAGTTCGAAGCAAGTGCCTTAAGTCGTTTTAACTATGCTGACTCTAACTTCATGCCGTTTAGATATGCTGTTTCCGACTCCATGTCCTTTAGGCATGCCTCTGCTGGCACCATGTCACTCTTGTTTAGATGCTTTAATACATAGAAACACATTAGGATGGACAGCAGCAGCATAAAATACAAACAAACTGACTAACAGACAGACCTTACATACATACATGCTTACATCTCAACAGCTAACTACAAAATGGCAGTCAGACTTGCATGTGCTCAGTATTTATACACTTGTGCAAGCCCCTGGATAACTTCTTAAAGGTACATACACACGCACTGAACTACAGTGAGTTTGAAATATCTATGTTTCTTCTGTATAGTCAGTAAATTTCTGATCTCCCTTTTCCATGCTTTTTCGAGCACTTCAACCATGGGATGAGGGGGGGGGGGGGCTTGCTACATGCTTCCTTTTAAAATCCACGGTGGAACTATCTATACCCATCTCAATGCCATATAATAAATATAAATTAAGTTTCCTGCTGAAAAGCTTGAGGTCCAAAATTATGTGCTCAATATTCGCATGTCCAGAGGAAATAAAAGTAAATCCTTTCAAAAATAATTTATGATGATCTGGGTTTATCTCAACACCAGAAATGTTGTAAATGTTTAAATTATGAAAGAACGTAATAGAAACAGTACCTTCTTTAAATGCCCCAAGTTGTCTGCTTACTGCCTTGTTGTATGAACTGTTGTTGTTGGTCCTCTTCTTCCAGTTGCTCCCTCTCTTTGTTCGATTTGGATTTTCTAATCTCTCTGATTATTTGTTGGACAGTCTCTCTGAATGTCTCGCTCCAGATTGATCTAAAAGGGAAATCCTGCTCTCCTCCAAAATGGTCATCCCTTTGGATGTTGTCCCCCTCATTTATACAGGCATGACTGTCATCATATAATTTGGGGGCTACTCGGATGGTACAGAAGTTAACCCGGTCGCCTCATAGCAAGAGGTTCTCCGATTTGATTCTTGGCTGGGATGCCATCTGTGCAGAGTCTGCATGTCCTCCCTGAGTTCACTTGGGTTTCCTCCAACATTCCAAAGACATGCATCTGGAGCATTTCTCCCCGGGCCTCCACTAAAAATAGGCTCTGTCCTAGTCAGACTTTCCCGGTCGACAAACGTTAAATAAATACTCGGTTAGCAGCAATCTTACGGTATATTGTTTTAGTTCTATAGTCCTTGTCATTTGTTGCAATTTCTTACCTTTTTCTCCTTTTAAGTGATACCAACTTGTTGACCATATCTGTGAAGATGCTGTTAAACTTATTTTTGTGACTGGGAAAATCTAGGTCGTCTGTGATGGAACGCACCAGTTTTGTAATTTCCTCTTTATAACTGTGCATACACCTCTCATTCTCTTTTGTAATCAACAGAGTAAGCTCTAGACCAGTCTTGTCAAAAAATCCCAGCAATTCCACGTGAAAAGTAGTATTGTCCTCAACGTCTTGTGGAAATTTGCACATATGCAGACCTTTTGGGACATGTTGTCTTCTTATACTTTCCGTTAGGAAATAGTTATCCACCTGCAGAGACTTGTATTTGTATAGTGATTTATCCAGAACTGAAATTTGTTGGTCTAGTGACAAATAGTCACCTTGTGTAGATCTAATGTAACAAACCTCTTTGGGGTAATCAAAACAATCCAACCACCTGTGAATATTACTTGTGTCTGAATAGTCTCTAGTTGACCTAAAATGCTGAATACAGATGGACTCTGACTTTCAGGCCCTACTTGCAAAGTGATACGTTTTAAGTTTTTTGATGTTTTGTGATCACTGTGATGAGAACTTAAAATCTCTTTTTGGTGATGCACCAACATTTACTTATAAGAACCAACCATATTTGAAAAACATTATCTTGAAAGGCCTCTTAGGGGTTTGTACAATGGCTTATTAATGACTCATAAGTGTGGCCACTGTCGCCACCACCCTTATATTGCAATTGATTTCACCGCTGTCATTTTTGAAAAAGTTTCAAGGAGGATGGTTAAAGGCAGGTACAGTTATATGACGGACAAGGTTGTGTACATGGCTAGGTGTTTTACATGCCAAACATCCTATACTGGAAAAACAAACAATAACTTTAATAAAAGTATTTATCAGCATGTACACAGCACTTCGAAGAATCATTACAGGAGTGAGTTGGCTAAACACGCCTCTGGCTGTCACAATTTCTCCATCTTTAAGTTTTGTATTTTGGAGAAAATTCATATAGCAGTTTTCTCAGGCGACTGGAAAAATCTGTTACTACATTGGGAAATGTTTTGGCAATTGCATATGGATGCTATGAACTTCCCAGGACTAAATGATGCCGTTTCAATTATCAGTCAGTTGAAACTTAGAGTATCAAAACTTTAAATTGCATGATATATGTTTTTTAAGTTGTTGACATCAAGCTCCCAGGTTTTATTTGCATTTGTTTGTTCATCCTGTGAGACATTTACCATTGAATGAAAGCAGCAATACTGTACTCTGATTGGCAACAACTTATGACTGGTTTGCTGTTATACTTTATTAGCATTTTATATCTGACTGAGGTTTATGCTATATGATTCCATTTGTTTGTTCACCCTGTGAGAGGCTTACTAATGGCTGAAAGTATCAATTCTGTACACTGATTGGCAAGAACTTATGACAGGTTCTCTGTTCATATTTTATTAGCATTTACCATCTGAGTGGACAAACCAAGTAAACTGAAGAAACCAAGTAGTACCAACAAAAACACGCTAGTGGCCCGCTCAAAAAGCCGATGCCTGTGTCCACAAGAAATATTAAATCCAGACTCGTAAATGATAAAAAGGCTGCCGATTTATTAATATATTCAAAAACTTTAAGCCGTGAAAAACGTACGCTTTTCGTCGGAATACTTCCAACTTCTTCAGAACACTAAAAGAAACAAGCAAAACAGTGCCTCGCCTCCATCTAAATATTTAAAAGGATCACTAATTACAATCAAATCACCTGGTGGAGGTCAATAATCTTAAAGATCCAACCCTGAAAAATATACATAAACATATAAATATGTGTTAAATTGATCAACTAACATCATCTCCCTATGATATACACTAAATAATCTTTTACATACAATTCCTAAAATGTAAACCATCACATCACATAATACAGGAGAATACCACATTTCACAAAAATAATAAATGAAACAATAAAAAATGAACATCACCGACAAGATAAAAAACATAAAACCTAATGTTTTACAATTTTTCCAAAAACAAAAATTCCTAAAATATCATAGGAAAAGTAGCTCCTATGATAATTGAATTATGTTATAAAATAAACAAACGAACATATTGATGAGTAAATATTTTATACTCCAAACACTAGATACAATTAGACTGGCAATAATCCATTTTAAAACTCAGAACAATCTTGCACAGTCCTAGAAAAACAAGTCTGGAAGAACAAATCTCAAAGTGTCAAATCTAACCCAGACCAGCTAGAGTGATCCCATAAGTCACCTGTTTAATCGTTTTAACTTCAATAGGCATGCCAGGCTCAGAATTTGACACTTTGAGATTTGTTCTTCCAGACTTGTTTTTCTAGGACTGTGCAAGATTGTTCTGAGTTTTGAAATGGATTATTGCCAGTCTAATTGTATCTAGTGTTTTGGAGTATAAAATATTTACTCATCAATATGTTCGTTTGTTTATTTTATAACATAATTCAATTATCATAGGAGCTACTTTTCCTATGATATTTTAGGCATAGGTTAAGTCTAACATTTTTTAAATCAATGATACCTGTTTATCAGTCTCTTTTTCTGAACAAGAATGCTACATAATTTGAAGAGGTGAAGGCTTTAGAAAAAGTGCAAAGAAAGAGGTTATTAGTGAGTAAATCACCACCACCGATGTTCTTGCCTATAGGAGCATTTTAGTGCTTATGGTAATAGCGCCATTCCGTAAAAATAGCTTTCACAGTTTTAGATGAGGTTAAGGGCAATAGAAAAGTGCATTCTTTAGAGATACAGTGGGATGTAACAAAAAAAAACTGGTTCACTCACAGCAGTCACAGTTCACAGTACTACGTTATATAGAGTTTTTCAAAGCAAAACAGTACATACACTTACCAGTATTTTAAATTGGATGTATCACACAAGCAGAAAAAAAGTTTCACAACAATTCCTTTCCCTATTTAAACCTCAGGGACACCTTCTGGACTGCCTTTATATATACCTCTCTGGAGACCTCTATCTCAACCCAGAGCTTAAGAATTTGATTTGCTCCACAAGTATTGCCCACTGTACCCCTGTAGAGTCACAGGGTGTTCATTGGCTGCTACAGAGACTTACCTGCTTGCTCTTTTTCACTTTCTCTCACTCTCTCTTTCATAATACTTCCTCTGTTAAAAGCATCTCCAAGAGACATAATGTGACAATAAGCCATGCAGTCACTATTGCCATATTATGTATTAACTAATGATCACAAACATAAAAAGTGTAGTGGAATTCACTATCTTTAACCCATTCAGCATGACATGCAAAGGATGAAAGATAAGTGAGTGTTTACATAGGTGTTAAACAAACTATTCTAGAATTCTGGTTCAAGCATAATTAAAAACAAAGTTCACATCCTCAGAATCTGTTTATGTCCCTCTTCTCTTTGTCAAGTGGTGTAAATGGTGTAACAAATATCCTGAAAACAGGTCTATCAGCACGGTAAGCTGGCAAGAGACACACTGATTATAAAATGCAGGTGGGAAAAAAAGGAAATACTGAAAGTCCACTGGCTCCCTATTGAAATGTTGACACTCAAAATACATAGTACCAACAAGTCAAAAAAAAAAAAAAAGACTGAAAACAAAGGAAGAGCAAGCCCCCCCCCATCGACTGAACTTATATATACAAACTCCGAGACTGTCATACCTTGAAGAAAAGGGAATATTCTGAGCAATGGCATCTCAGACTTAGTATATGGACAGGAAGGACAAGGTGAAGTTACCATACACTGATCTGTGCACCTTTAGGCCCTAAGTAAAAACACTAGCTAATGATCGGCATTAAGAAAAATGACTACCAAGTCAAAGTACCAGCCTTGTGATGAAGGGTGAAATTAAAGAATAGGTTTGTACTTGTCTGAAGGATGGAAAGCATGGTACTTGGCATGTGGACAATAAGCAGCAGAGGCCAAGGGAATGGCAGCCCTTGGTTGCTAAAATGTTCTAGAGGTGCGGAAATTGATGAAATGCGACACAATACAACCTATGCTGTTTGTTGTTTGCTATACACTTCTCTTCGTGGGATAAGGATTAAATGTACCCTCGGTCATCTAAATATTACAGGTCAGCCATTTGTCCTCCAGTCAGTACTGCAGTCAGAGAACATACAGATCCTAATCTCTAGAAACTGCTGCACAACCATGTTAATCATTAAATAACACTGAAGCAAGTTCTGGAAAAAAGGTTAGTTATGGTAAAGATGCTGGAAAATGTGACAGTCATGAATATGGAAAAACAAAAAAAAACAGTATATTGCATTAAAGCAATGTGTATGTGTAAAAATTAGAAAGTGTTAAAATACAAATCTGCTGCAGATGTATTACGATGCTTATGTTTTAAGTAGGAACAAATAAGGTGAACATTCTAAACCTGACATTTTTGTCGTTTCAGACAATATACTAACACTGTCAAAGCACAAGCACCGTCGGTTTTTAGAACTTTGTTTTTTTTTCCAAGAAAGGTGGTCTATATTAATTAGTTTATAGGAAGTACATCTGCATGGCAAATTCAAAGCCTGGAAGAAAATTGACTTATTGTAAATACTTTTCTCAGTACAAAACATACATAACCACGTTTGCTATAAAGTCTACCATACAGAGCAAACTTTATTGCAACACCTGTGCACCATTATCTTATGATTCTCAAAATTAAAAGGAATGGAATATAATACACTAATGTACAAGAATTCTTTATTTAAGGTGGGAGTTCCAGTATAAAAATGAATATATATATATCAAAGGGTTAAATGACAAACTACAAACCAAAGTTAACAAATTTAATAATTGAACATGTACACTAATTTAATATTACAAAATAATTCTTACTGGGACTTTAGTGAGCATGTCCTACGGCAGCCCCTGCTAAACCCCCACAGTTATAAAGTATTATTTGTTCAAAACATGTCACTTATAAATGTATTATAAAACCACTTTAGCGTTTCATGTGCTTGAAAATGCAAGACAAATGTGCACAGATGGACAACTTTGCTGCCCGCACATTAAAGAGAGAAAAATCCTTTGAATAACAAGCCCAAAATCCTTGAATTTTTTAAACCTAATTGTGCCTGAATTTCTTACAATTCACACCCCAAGGCCACAGCTTTCCTGCCACCAGTCCTTCAAATCTGACTTGGACATTACACGTGGGGACTCAAGCCTCCCTGAGGTCCCACTCCTTTTACAACACACACAGAAGTAGTGGATAATGGGCCTAGGCTGAATTCACTGCTCCACATGGCTTCTCCTGGGACACAGGCCTAGCAGTTGTGATAGAAGCAGTTTCGTAGAAGCAGCTCAGGCTTGTGCCTTAATAACAACCTAAACCACTGAACTAATAGAGCAGAAGAAATGAGATCGCTTGCTGTCTGTTATCGCTATACTTCCTCCAATGCTCCTTAAGTTATAAAACCTTTGGAACAGCTATAACAGTTCCAGACACTTAAGCATAATTCTGATCAGCTTTGCAGTTTAGGATAGAAAAGTTATCTTAAATTACACAGCAGAACTTTCTCAGTGATGAATGTAACTATTACAATATGCTATGCAAGAAGGTTTATGCGGAGATGTGTTATATACCACTGCCCATATTAAATCACTACTTCTGAAGTGGAGCAGAAATTAAATAGCCATGATATCCACAGTAATCCTCCATTTTCATTTAAAATGCCAGAAATACTGAATAAATCTGTCAAAGATTTCCACTGCAACTATCAAATAATTCTATGATTTGGTACTAACACATAACAGCAGGCCCATTTTAAAGCTCTGACACAGTTGCCTGTCATCTTAACACTGGCTCCTGCATATGTCAGCTTTCAAGGTTAGTGCATGGATTTCAGCCTATAAAACTAACCTCTCAAACTTTCAAAGGTAGAATAAAAGTAATCCTCATTAAGCAAATGCACAATGTATGCAAATCTGTTTTTAAAAAAAATCACAAACAGACAAACATTTATTTAGCTTTTGAAATGCTGGCCTCATTTGAGTGCATGAAAATGAGAGAGAAGTAGGCAGAAGCAAAGGGCAGCTTAGCGGCTAGCGCACTACATAAATATTCAGAAGGAAGATTATAGGATTCATGTTGGGATGTCTTAGGTTTCTCCAAAGTCCACACAGAATACCAAAGAACAAAACTAACGAGAATTAGAGCAGATGTTAGACAATGCAGCAGTCCATGCCTCCCTCACTTGGTGCCTTTATTTTTCTTTTTTTCAGTCAATATGGTTAGGTCATTCAATGATTTTCCTATAGACTTCGTATTGTGGCTGCAGATCTATAATCTGGACCTCTGTCAGCTTTCCCAAAGTTTCCAATGAAAAGGCATTATGCAAATTCTCTCTCTCTTACTCTTTCAGTAAAAAAGCCTCCAGTATGCACTCACTGGAGTATTGGAAGTCCCAGCCTTCATTTCTTGATGGTTGTGTTTGCCTTAGGGCCATGCTGCTTGTTTTGACAGTGAATCCCCCTAGATAGTTGGGATTAGTCAAGCTTGTTTAGATAAACTTGAAATCAAGGCCTTCTCTAGGTAGAGAACTAGATGTAGCTACTGAGTTTCCAGCTGCCTTTCCCTTTCATCCTAACACAACTGCAGATTCACAGTAGCTATTACAGCCATGGGCTATGTCACATAAATAAGTATAGAATTAAAGTCCTTAAAGGGAAGCCTTTGTACATTTTTGGTGCATGCGCAAAACAAGGAATCTTTACAGGGTAGTTTATATAAATTATAAGCAGAAAAAACAGCACGTCTTTAAACCACTTGATTTAAAACAGGAAACATCACAAACAATTTGAAATCCAAATCAAATCATAACTTCACTATTCTTTTTTGCCCTTCTTTTGCTTAACAATTTATCTTGCTACTGCAAGTTATTTTTTGATAATTATACTGTAATATTAAATATAATAGGGCAAGTTACTTGCTCTGCAATTAAGCTTATTTCTAACATGTTACTATGCTATTACCTGCAGATCAAAAGTAAAAATATTTACAAAGGACCCATACTACATTAACCTAAATCTCAAACTAATATATGCCTTTTAACCACTAGTTTCATTGAAAAGACTCTGCTAGGTAATAAACACCACTCTGTCATTCTGATTTTGTACACACAAACAAATGCAATAGAAGAACTTGTTAAAAACGCAAGAATTAGGTAATTCATATTTTCAGATTCATCTCTCATGCGGGTTAATAAGGCAGCATTCCTTGTATTCTGTGGCGAAACAACTTTAGTGGAGGTTTATAGCTGGAAGCAAGACTCGCTGTTACTGTAGCCTGTAAACAGTGGCCGCTACTCCAATCAAGCATCAAGTCAAAGCTTGTCATATATACTGTCATCAAGCTTAGCATGCCAACAAGGACAGTTAAAGAAAATAGAATAAAATACAGAAAATATAAAATTATAAAAGGGTTCAAACAATAGCCAGTTTCATTTTAGTGTATTTTTCCAAAGAATGCATGCAACAGAAAATATTAAACCTTAAGGAAAATAGTAAAATCGTAAGGCAGCACGTGTATACAAATCTTTGCTGCAGAAGAGCATTAAATACAGATAAATGAAAGACAAGGATACATGCTTATGCATGTTTCTGCATGTGCGCACGTGCACACATGCACATGGTAAATGTTTCTCCTGTCACAGTCTTCTGTTTGTTAGTTCTGGAAAAAGTATGTGCTATATGCCAATCATAATTTTCTAAACTCCAGGTTATCTTTGTAAATCTATTATCATATAATGTCTGCTAGTTTCATCAGTTCTGGAAACTAAGTTCTGTATGCCAATTCAGAATGCGCAAGATTGCAGGTTACCTTTCTATCATTTGGCTACCTCATTCATATCTGGTGCATTTCTTTATGTTGTTTTTGTGCACAAAACATTGTTTTATCATACACATATAAAACATATATTTGTTCAGCAAACAGTTTTATAAGTACATGATATGCAGTTTAAACTTTATGCAATACTAACTTCTACTCCCTAATTGTGGGAATGGAAGGAGAGAAATCACAAGGCATAAATGCCAGTCATCATAAACATGTCGATAACGAAAACAATGATTAAAGTCCAGTAAACCTGAATAATGGGGCTTGGAACAATATTAGCAAACAACTGTATAAAAAAATTCCAATTCATAACCGTGTGACTTTTAAACTAACAGCAGTTTGCCTGACTCTAGTACTGCTAGGCGGACATGATTCAAAAAGTGTCCTTCCAAGAGGAGGCCAGTGTTGTGGTATAAAGGATAAAGCCCTGACTACAGCCCAGGCAACCAGGGTTTGGTTAGTGGCTTTAGCAAGGGGAAGATGGATATGCCAACCCTGGAGAGGAGGAAGTGCACTCAGATATTACTCATGCCTTAGCCTTATCAGAGTACTATAGATTCATGACAGCATTATCCTTAGGGAGGCAGAAGCATTAGCTGAGTTACTGCCCAGGTGAAACAATATGCCAATATGCTCTACTGCATATATGGCCCAAGATGCTCAAGTGTTCGCAAGGGGAGGGGAATTTAGGGCATGGAAAACACTTCTTGGTACTGCATATCTGGCCCAGAATGTTGAGTGTATGCAAGGGAAGGGGAATCTAGGGCATGGAAAACACTTCTTGGTACTGCATATCTGGCCCAGAATGTTGAGTGTATGCAAGGGAAGGGGAATCTAGGGCATGGAAAACACCTCCCGGTATCAATATGACACTGCCCCAAGCAACCACTCTCCTTACTGGCCCTGAACATGGGTCAGTAAACAAGGACAGGCCCTGGGTATAGGTGATGGTTAACTACGAGGATCCAAAAAGCGAAATAGAGGGAAAAAAATCCCAAGATGACATGGCAGTTATTGCTTATCTACAGAAATGTGCAGCGGCACAAAAAGAAGAACCTATCAGCTTTACAAGGATGTTTCTAACAGAAACGTGACATTGTGTCATTCTATTCAGTACAAATGCCAGTCTGGCAGAATTATAACGGGAAAATCATGCAAAACATACCACCTGCTTGCGTGCACTGCAGGTACTCTCAGGCTCCATGGCAAATGCCTTTCCACTCATTTAAGACTGGAAAAAGTGGCTAGTGGGTCACATAATGGCCAGAGAAATGGCTAGCTATACACAAAGTACATGGCACCTCAACACAGGGGAAATTTTTTTTTCGAACAAACAAAATTTACAAGACAAATCTCATCACTTAAATTACCCAGAGGCTGAAAAATTCCT